>NC_034186.2:31044693-31254242 GCF_002021735.2 Oncorhynchus kisutch
AACCCTCTATGCTTAATGCCATACATGTAACTAACCCTCTGTGCTTAATGTCATACATGTAACTAACCCTCTGCACTTAATGCCATACATGTAACTAACCCTCTGTGCTTAATGCCATACATGTAACTAACCCTCTGTGCTTAATGCCATACATGTAACTAACCCTCTGTGCTTAATGCCATACATGTAACTAACCCTCTGTGCTTAACACCATACATGTAACTAACCCTCTGTGCTTAACACCATACATGTAACTAACCCTCTATGCTTAATGCCATACATGTAACTAACCCTCTGTGCTTAATGCCATACATATACTAACCCTCTGCACTTAATGCCATACATGTAACTAACCTCTGTGCTTAATGCCATACATGTAACTAACCCTCTGTGCTTAATGCCATACATGTAACTAACCCTCTGTGCTTAACACCATACAAGTAACTAACCCTCTATGCTTAATGCCATACATGTAACTAACCCTCTGTGCTTAACACCATACATGTAATTAATGCCATACATGTAACTAACCCTATGTGCTTAATGCCATACATGTAACTAACCCTCTGCGCTTAATGCCATGCATGTACTAACCCTCTGTGCTTAATGCCATACATATACTAACCCTCTGTGCTTAATTCCATACATATACTAACCCTCTGCGCTTAATGCCATACATGTAACTAACCCTCTGTGCTTAATGCCATAGATGTACTTTGAATAAACAATATAGATTTCAGAATTTGTTACATTCATCCATTCATCCATGGACTCATCCATATTTTAAAATATCACTAATTTATATTTTTTAAGAATAAATCCGAAATTCCCTTTGATTTTAAAGAATAAAAAACTGATCTGTATTGAAATGGTGACTTTCACAATGCTGTTTGAATGACCACCAGAGAACCAGGTCAGTGAAAGGTCAACAGTCCTTGATTAATTAGCATGTCACACTGGGCCTGTAGTTAGATCCTCAGCTTTGCTAACAGGAGGCCTCGCCTCTTCCAGCCCGTGCTGTGACATTTCCTACGAGGGATACTAACCGGATTGAAAGTGTCCTCCCCTGCCTGCTTTTCTAGCCCATTTATGCCTGTTTTGGCATAGGAAGATAGACCTCAAAAACATTCTGTTCCTCATGCACTTTCCATGGAACTGGGCCTGTCATGGAAAAATCCCAGCACAGTACGTTCCTCATAAATTAGCTGATTATTTTTAATAAACACCCAGGTTTCTCTTCTCCTCAGTATATAGGAGCTTACGTAGCTCTTTTTCATTTCCCTTGAAGAATCCATTTACTTCCTGTATCCAAGTTTTGGCTGCACCTGGCCGTGCAACTCAGATTGATTATCATCACTTACCTGGCTTAAGTCCAGTCTGCACCCGTAACAAATCAACAAATTGGGGTCAGACCTTTTGTCTCGATACAGTGTGACAAACTCAGCATTGCTTACTCCGAGACATCAGGCATCAATTACAAATCTGCATTTAGCCGTCAGGACTGGCTTCTGTTATCTTTGATGTTTAAGACGACAGACAAGCGTTCCGCCAAATCCTTACTCAGCTCCTAAAACTGCATGAGAAACTTTTCTCCGGTGAATACCTATCTTTCCATGTCATTGGACATGAACCACGTCCATTTAAACTCATACTCATATCACCACCTAAGAGAAACTTCTCAACAAGACATTCATTCTCATTGTATTTTTGTGCATTCAAATTGCCATCGATTAAAATGCAATTGTGTTTGTTGTCTGTAGTTTATGCCTGCCCATACCATAACCCCACCGCCATCATGGGGCACTATGTTCACAATGTTGACCATAGCAAACCGCTCATCCACACAACGCCATACACGTAGTCTGTGGATGTGAGTCCGGTTGGACGTACTGTCAAATTCAAAAAAATAACATTGGAGGCGGTTTATGGTAGAGAAATGACCATTCAATTCTTTGGAAACAGCTCTGGTGGACATTCCTGCAGTCAGCATGCCAATTGCACACTTGAGACATCTGTGGCATTCTGTTGTGTGACAAAACTGCACATTTTAGAGTGGCCTTTTATTGTCCCCAGGACAAGGTGCACCTGTGTAATGATCATACTGTTTAATCAGCTTCTTGATATGCCACACCTTTCAGGTGGATGGATTATCTTGGCAAAGGAAAAATGCTCACTAACAGGGATGTTAACAAATGTACACAAAATGTGAGAGAAATACGTTTTTTGTGCAGATTGAAAATGTCTGGGATATTTTATTTCAGCTCATGAAACATGAGACCAACACTTTACATGTTGCGTTTATATTTTTGTTCAGTGTAGCAGGAGCTTTTAGACTTAAGAAGTGACATGGTTTGTCTACCTGCCTAAGATATTTCTGTCTGTGGAACAGAATGTGATGGGAGAAAACCACATACTGTATATGGAGAGATGGCCACGTCACAAAATGCAGGTAGTAAGACAGTTATTACAATTCAATAGCGGTGGTAGTTATTACAAAAAGCAGTGGCCATGCCAAAGGAACTTTGTTTTATAAATGCTGAACCACAGCAAGGTAGCCTACATCTCAAGTATATACTTCCCAAAAATTGTTTGGGAGCAAGGACTTAGGCCCTTATAACCGAAAACTGAAATGAAACTGCTGTAAAATTGCACAGGGGGGTTTGCATGGTTGACATGTATTCTGGCTCAGATGGTGCAATCACAGCAGGAGACCTTGGATTACAGTCCATTTGGATTACAGAGGTGTTGCCGCTTGATATTCAACTGCAACGACACGTTGCCTTCTCCCCTTGTCATTACCAGTGTTGCCCCTCATCGTTATTGGCGTCTGTGTTGCCATTGTGTGTGACGGGTGCTGTCATGGTGGTGTAGTGGTTGGCTGTGGGGCGGCCTGCTCTGTGTTTGATCCCAGTCGGGGTACCTCCACACTCTGAGGGAGACCACTGCGGTCCATCTGGCTGGGGCTTTAATCAGCACCTCCCCTCAGAGCGGGGAATCATTCTCCTGCCTGGCCCCAGCCCTTCGCTGTGCTGCCTGCCTGCCTCAGAGCTCTGGAGCCCTTCTAACATGCCCACGCTGCACATTTCATCTTTCTAAATGTCACTTCATGGTTTACTGCTCCTCCTTATGATGCTAGTAGGAAAGCGAGTGCACAATGCTAGCCTAACTCTGCAGTATTTTAGTTTAACAGCATATATCCTTGTCGAATAGCTTCACCTTGTGTGTTGTAGTAGCTGTGTTTTATTAAACAAGAAAACCCCTTGTTTAGAAAGGCGTAGACCTATGTTTGATAAAACGCAATGCATTAATAAATTATGTTGTGTTTCTACACTAGCTATGAAAGGAATGAATACAGCCCCCTGAATCAGGTGTGTTTTTCTGTGGCTACAACAAAAGTGTGTGGTGTTGGGGGAACACTTGAGGTCGCAGGTTGCCATTTATTGAGATTACTCATGTACTGGAGGCAGCTCCAGCTGGCATAGCCACAAAGTCATAAAATCTGATGTTAAACCCAACCCTAAACACACTGCTAACCCTTATGCCTAACCTTCAATTATGATCAAAAAACACATTTTTGTTTTCATTAATTTTTTATTTTGTAGCTGGCCCATCCAGCGGAAACCACTCCGTTCTGCCTCCAGGGCAAGACTCATGACAATAAACATCAACCTGCCTTCGAGGACTGGAGTTGGGAAACACTGCTCTGAAAAAACAAGCCCCCCCACCCATCCCACACACGCGCGCACGCTCTTTCTCAGGAGGATAGAGAACGAGATAAGGAGAGTAAAGAAATGGAGAATGGAGAGCGCAGCAGAGAAGAATCCCTTAAGGAATAATTACCATACATAAATACGCTTTTCTCCTGCTTTAAATTGGGTTATTTTAGAGTCTTGTCACTGATGTTCTAGGAAGACTCCATGGTAACACATTTAAACCTGAATGCTGCTGTTAGAAAGGATGAATTATTAATGGCTTGGAAAACTAGTAGGGATGATGCTTTCCCAGGGCTGTGAAGAGAACCGCTATGTGTCTACGGAAGTAATGCCTGGCCTCGCAGGTCTTCCTCAGTAATGTACACGTCAGGCACATATCATTTATTCATGACCGCAGTCACTCTCTAGCTCCCATACAATTAGTAAATCAATAAAAGGGATGTGCTAAGAAACTATGTCAAGATTCAGCCACAGCCTATTGCTCAGGTGTTGGCTACATTTATCACTTCACCAACGGTCAGTAGCTGTGATCTATAGCATTCTTGAATCTCTACTCTTAAGATGGAGGCCCGATACTGATTTGCTCTTGAATAGCAGGTGCATCCATTTGACTGACATTTTTTTGTTTTATATTCTTATGCATCATAATGTGCAATGCAATTTTGAATACAATTAAAATGCATTTTTTTAAAAATAATATAGACACTTCAATTGTATGTCTTGAAAAGGTAGAATGTGTCTTTTGTGAGGAGATAATCTTGACTAGAGCGTCATTGTTATTTTTATTAAAGATGGAATCCGCAGGTCGTGGGTGTCCCCATTCCACCCCACTTCTTGTGTTGTGTTTTGGGATTTTGAGCCCAGTCAGCTAAGAGAGATTACAATAGTAAACTACACTGGTCAGTCGGGCTCAAGCTGGGTAATGCCTCCTTTGTTATGGTTGGTGGTGTGGCCCATGTTTATGCTGCTGGAACTGAGTGTACGGAAACAGTTGACTGAGATTGGCATAAAGCTGTGTCTGTTTTCCCCAATACCCTTTCACCGTTCCACTCTAATTAACAGTAACATTCATTACTGTGTGTACACAGACAAGAGTAAACCTCGCTCTCAGGCAATAAAGACAACACAATTCCATTTTTTCTCTCCAAACTTTTCAACGTTGTTCCTTTTCTAATTACTCTGTTAACAGCCGTGAAATAACTGTGATTAGATATGAAACAATGGCCACAGTAAGCATACTGGTAAATAAAAGTGGCTCTAAAATGAAATGTCGGTTTAATCAACACAATATTACTGCTCTTGGGGGTTGTAAGAGGAAAAAGCAGTAATGTTTGCTATTAAAATTTGTGGTTTCAAACTATTGTAAGTTTTAAGCACTCTGACATAACAGTCAAACTACAATTTCTGTTCTCAAAGTCATGGTTTTCAAACTATCATCATAATTGTATTCTGTGTTTCTCTAGTCTTCAAACGCCTCTCTACGGGTGAAATCACAGACTTACTTCCAGGTCAGGCTACCTGTATTCAGAAAGCTGACCCTTCTGCTAAGTGTTATGGATGACAACCACCTCCCCCTGTATATCTATCTGGACCTTCAGCACCATGGACAGTGACATTGCTAGCAAAACATGCTAATGTGATCACACTTAAATGTACTCGGAGGACAAGTTACACAATAGGGTGGCTGGGTATTAAAAGACAGCCCCTGGAGGAGGCACTGTGAAGGAGTAGAGAGAGAGAGAGAGAGAGAGAGAGAGAGAGTGGGCCACCTGTCCTCTGCGGGGCAAACAGTGCTGTGGTCGGCCCTGCCCCCCCTCTGGCTTAGAGAAGCTTTTTGCCTGGCTGGAGACACCTGCTCCACTCAGCGGTGACGGCTCCCAGCGGGACACTGGCTCAGCTGCTGCTCACCAGGCCCCCCTTGCAGCACTGGCCCCCTCTCAGTGTGGCACTGCCAGCCTGCCCTCCCGGCCCTGCCTGCCACGCAGGAACACAGTACAGTAGCTACCACAGCCGGCTCAGAAATCAATTATGATGGCATTGACTTGACACGATCAGTGTGATTGCCATTCATTGGACAGTTACTGGGTTCTTTACATGAAGCTGACAAAGCATACCCTATACCACACAGGCCACCTGACCCAACAGTTAGTTTCTTTATGGGCGTAATTAGCTCAGCATATTCTCTAACAGCCTTATTGTTCGGTTCTTAGAATATGTGGACAACTATAAATACCTAGGATTCTGGCTAGACTGTAAACTCTCATTCCAGACTTACATTAAGCATCTCCAGTCCAAAGTTAAATCTAGAATTGGCTTCCTATTTCGCAACAAAGCCTCCTTCATTCATGCTGACAAACATACCCTCGTAAAACTAACTATCCTACCAATCCTTGACTTTGGCGATGTCATTTACAAAATAGCCTCCATATACTACCCACCACTGTGACCTGTATGCTCTCGTTGGCTGGTCCTCGCTACATATTCATTGCCAAACCCACTGGCTCCATGTAATCTCTAAGTCTTTGCTAGGTAAAGCCCCGCCTTATCTCAGCTCACTGGTCACCATAACAGCACCCACCCGTAGCACGTGTTCCAGCAGGTATGTTTCACTGGTCATCCCCAAAGCCAACACCTACTTTGGCCGCCTTTCCTTCCAGTTCTCTGCTGCCAATGACTGGAACGAATTGCAAAAATCACTGAAGTTGGAGACTTATATCTCCCTCACTAACTTTAAGCGTCAGCTGTCAGAGCAGCTTATCGATCGCTGCAGCTGTACACAGCCCTTCTGTAAATAGCCTATCCAACCAACTACCTACCTCATCCCCATATTTGCTTTTGTTTTTCTGCTCTTTTTCACACCAGTATTTATACTTGCACATCCTCATCTGCACATATATCACTCCAGTGTAAATTTCTAAATTGTAATTACTTCGCCACTATTGGCCTCTTTATTGCCTTACCTTCTTATTTCATTTGCACACACTGTATACAGAGTTTTCTATTATGTTATTGACTATACGTTTGTTTATCCCATGTGTAACTGTCGCACTGCTTTGCTTTATTTTGGCCAGGTCGCAGTTGTAAAAGAGAACTTGTTCACAATTGACCTACTTGGTTAAATAAAGGTGAAATAAACAAACAAATAATAACAATAAAAATTGTGGACCCACACTGCAATAATCTATGATAAAATGTTCCACAGCCTATATGTAGTTAACAGCAGTGCCGCAGTTTGAGATGGGCTGTAGTTCTGCAGCTGTATGCAGATGACCGCTGATTGACCTGCAGGAGAAATAGCACTTTTCTTCCTAAAACTGAAGAGAGCTCTGCCAAATCGCATTAACCTAGCCACATATGATTGAGCAAGGTTCTGGTACCTCTGCTGAAAAAGGAAGCGTTCCTTTATTTTCAGACAACCACACACTGAGTGATTGTGTGTCTTGGCACACAATCACTAAATCCGGTGAACCCATATGGTTCAATGAATCATGTTGGTATTGACATGTTACCAATTGAGATCTTCGTTCAGTTCACTCAATATTGGTCCAAATCCACCATGAAACAAATCCTGGTTATTTCTTAATTTCATTATTCACCAATAGTAAATCCTAAAATGATGCTCCTGTAAGTTAATCGATATCAATCTATGGCCTTATTATCTGAGATATGATTTTGTGTCGCAGTTAGGTGGGTGATTCTACCTACTTGGTACAGTGCACTGCCTCTCTCAGAGATGATACATGCCTCTGTATATTGCACCTGTAACAGCAAAGGCAGGCTTGTGGAGCTTAAATTAACTAATTTCCTGGGGTAAATTAACCAGAGAAACACTGCAATCAGGAAAGGAGGAAGTGATGGAAGCGGCAGATGGAAAGAGCTAATCATTGTTGTGAAATAGAGATGACCCTTACAATCTATGGGGTGCCAATATGCCTTTGCCAACTGCTGTACAATTCCCTCTACTCGCCTTGCTTCTGTTTGTCGTGACGATGCCTTAAATGAGTTAAGGTAAATCTAACCTTTTTTTTTACTGAAGAATGGAGTTACCAAAGAAAGCACTGTGTTATGAAAAACAACAGCTGCATGACGACAGTAATCAGGGGCTCACAAATAAACGGCATTCAAAACAGACAGTTAAGAAATCTTAATTTATTCCTCACCCATATCTGCCTCTGACTACTATCCATGCTGAAGTTCTTGGATTTTTGTTAGACTATTCATAGCAACCAATATGGCTGATATTCTGAATGGCGTGTTCTCCTCCCAGTCTATGTTGGCTGGATCCATTGGTTCTGATAGAAAACTCAGTAGAGTTTTAGAACATGTTAGACATCCTTTTAAACACAATGTTCTCTAGCTCACCTAGAGCCTGACAAATGGCTGCCTGGACTACAGGGACATTGTTCTAGACTGTAGCCATTTAGCAAGCTATGTATTTTGCTTTATTACTTTGCTATACTGGATTCCCTTGAAATATATTTGAAGGTGTTCAGTATCATACCAGTATAATAACAACCTTTTATTATTGCGTTTGATTTAATTATGTCAATCCTTCAGTTTTGATTTCATACTGAAGCATATCCATACAGTGGTATTACACAGCTCACTCCGTAAGACAGCTCAGACATCTAGAACTAAACATTTTGGTCTCTAGTATCATAATATTATGCCTTGCATCCACCAAAAGAATAAAACAATCCAGCTCTCCAAGAGCAACGCCTCAACAATCTTCCAGCACATTTATCTAATGTATGCAAATGATCTAGCTGTGCTTAATGAAGGTACCATTAATCATTGTAACGATGGTCAGTTTTAACCAGGGTAATCAGAATCCCAGACACGCCTCATATATTCTGATTTACATACAACTCATGTATTCACATTTATTTTAACAGGAAGTAGCATCGTATTTGTGCATTTTCGGGATCACATAAAAACAGGGTCTGCGTTTACTCTGATCATAGCTTTAGAACTGTCTGCCTACTCAGTCAGATATAATGAAAATGAATACAAACATCCACATCAAGTTTTTTGGCTAACCCAAATGCAAAATCATTTCACGTGTTGCAATTAAAAGGCTTGTAAGAGGTGATTTAATAACTTGCCATAACCTCACTATCTATTATTACAATCTACTATTCAATTTTAATTTCAGCAGAAATTAAGGCACTGTGTGGTACTATTGTTATATGTGAAAGAGATATCACAGCATCAATCTACTTGTCATATGCAATTTAAGTTTATATTTCCTCAGTAGTATAACTACTGGGATTCTTTACAGGTAGCTAGATAGCATGACTGTGTATGCGAAAATAGTCTGTGAGTGAATAAGACAGTTCTGCCAGGTGAATAAGAACATTAAGTCTTTATGGATGACCAAACATTTCCTCTGCATTCGCATACAGTCAACAGCAGACCTCAATGCTGTCAGCATTACAACGATTTCTGCTAAATTCAGGAAAGCTCTAGGGTGGGAAGCTGAGCCTGTTTGAAGGGAAGCCGAATGAGAGCCCGTCACAGATTAGACACCCACAGTTTCATGTAGATGTAATGCACCAAGTAAGGGATTTTCTCTCAACGTTTTCCAGTGAGGGTTTTCTCATACCTCTCTTCCCCTTGAACTACACTACATTATAAACAGCACATACTGTAGACTCACGTTCTAACAATAACGAGGAAGACTGGAATAAATTATCTCAAAGACCATACTTAATGTAGGTACATTGCTGCCTCCTCTTCTCATTACGCACAGAATTTAACTGTTAATATAGCGTTATGGTTTAACTTCAGGTTGACTTAGTTGCCACTAAGAGCCACCATCTTCATTACATAAAGAAATCAGATCAGTACCCTGTCTAAACAAATGTTAGAAAAAGTCAAACAATTGAATTACACTATATCCATACTTGTATATTCTGTCCATACAGAGCATCAGGTATTAAAGATAACATTTATGTTTTACAGTATTTCATAATTGTAGCAAGGTTTCATTGTTCTTGCAGTAGCCCTGTGTTTCTAAGTTGCCCCACATCACATCTGCAGTTACGAGTGTCAACATGGTGAATGTAGTAATGTACCCAACCCCACACTTTTCAATGAAAAACTATTACCTGACGCCATATTACATGCTCATTTCCATATTCTAATTTGATCTGTTTCAGATGTAAAAAATGTTTTTCAAATAAATTGTTTATAAATATTGCAGTAACTATGTCCATGCACATAACGGATAAGCTTACACACATACAAAATTCACATAAAGATGCTGGCATTGGCAAACTACGCACACAGGGAGGCTGCTCCACTGAATTCATACACACTGAAAATTCACTCTGCCGCTCTTACTCCCAAGATAACGGACTGATTGACAGAGGGTTAAATAAGGCAAAGTAGGCGGATATTTTTGAGCACACACAAGCATGTAAATAGCTGCTAATACAATTCCTGGGGATAGTCATCTTCCTAAATTGATCTATTCTCTACTGCTCTCTCTCACTTTGTCTTTTATCTCCTGTTAGTGTTTTAAGAGTGAGATATTTCTGTCTATCCTCTTACCAAAATTGACCTGGACCCCATCTGGGTGGATGGGAGATCCCTGGGAAATAGCGGCGAGAGCCTCTCAGGGACGGAGCCGTCAGCAGTGGCTAGTCCCGAGAGCTGGGGGTACCGCACCATCATCTTGAGATGCTGCTCACAGAGTGCACGCTCACACACAGATAGAGAGAGGGGGAGAGGGAGAGAAAGGAAGAACAGAAACGGAAGGTAGGAAGGACAGAAACAGAATGGCAAAGGATAGCGGGAGTGAGGAGACGAAAGAAGAGAGAGGGGGGAAGAGGAGGGCAATCACAGTACACTATGCACTCACACACAAGCATGTGTGTATATGCACACACACCCACACACAAGCACACAATCATACGCTCATACACATATGTACGTACACACATTTTGAGCCCAAGATGGGCGATTCCTCAAGCAAGCTTAGCATTGATAGCTACCTTGTTTTGGGGAAATTAGGGGAAATAAAACAGCCAGCCGCCTAGCATCCCATTTGTTACTGCAAGCAAGAATGAGTGAGAAGCGTAGTGATCCTTTTCTACTGCCAACCATCAAGCTTGGATAACAGGCTAAGCATTAATCAACCCTGCGTCTTTACACTTAAACCATGAGCACAGAAATGCACACACACTATAATACACAACACAGAATGGTAGGCAGCACATACACTGGGGAGGTGAGAAGAAACAAAGACAATTTCTTTACCTCATTGCTCAACAAAGCAGCGTTGAGAGTTCGGCTGATTTCGAACATCTTGTAGACAATGCTTTTTTCGTCCTTTTCTTATTTTCTAAGGGCTCTCCTTCAGTTATTGTCTCCCTCTTTCTACTGGAAATGGGAGTCAGTCCCAGGAAAAAACAAATAAAAAATTAATTAATTAAAAAACAGGGGGAAAAAATCCTCTATAATATCTGTTTAGTGTCAGATTTTTGTCCACTTTTCCCCCTTTTTTGGTACACCTCTGGTGTATGTGGCGCTTGTGCCCAGGGTCTCGGCACACGACTGAAGAGTCAATATTTTTTTTTATCTCCCCAGTCAGCACATTAAAACAAGCAGTCGGGCTGGCGGGCTTGTTCCCTTATCTGTCCACCGCACACTCGCTCACACAATGCGCTCCGATCCTCACACTGCTCTCTAGCAGATTAGTTTGTCCCAAAACATAGCTCTTAGTTTAAACTCCCTCTCTCTCGCCCTTTCTCTCCCTCTCTCTCTCATTCCATCTCTCTGTGTCGCTCTCTCCCCCCCAACTCGCTTGCTCACGCTCTCATGCAGGCAGCTACAGTTCACTTTGCTACCACAAGGTGGGAAGACTGTTCTAACAACAGCGACGCCACCACATCTGCCTGTTCTCTCGGTTTCCTGTATGTGTATAAGACATGAGACACAGGGATCAGGCCCATTCCTTCTCCTTTTCTGCCTAGTCCTCATCTCAATAGGACCACTTAATAGCAGGATGATGGAACACCACCATAAATATACTATTGCGTATTCAGTGTATTCCTTTTCAGCATGACAAGTAACAAATAGCCACATAAAACATGAACATTGGTGTGAGACATGTTATTTGTGATACAGTCACCTGTACCATCTCTCTTGAGTCAGATTCTTTGGGTTTGCACTGTATGTCACTTAAGGCTTGGGATACTACAATTACTATGTAAAAGCATGTTTATACAACCCAATTATGACAGTAATTCCAGTGTTACTACAGAGAAACATAATATAATTTCCTGTAGATGTATTTCTACTGAATATAATAAACTGCGTGATGATACCGTTCATCAGTTTGGTTTGACTTCATCTTAAAATAGTGAAAAAGTGTCAGTACCTCCACAAGCAGCATGGCTTGTCTGTCTCCAGTGCACTCACTGTATGTACTTTTTTTTGCCAGGCCCCAGGAGAGGACTGTGGCCAGTTAATAGCAGCCCATTGACACCAGACCATCTGCTGGTATGGACCACAGCCAGGAGAGGACAGAGTCACTGCAAGCAGAGAAGAGAGACAGTCTGCAATTCTCTCCTAATGCTGTTAATGTTGTGCATTTGAACGTGTGATGATGTGTATACTTGCATGGATATGTAAAAGTTAGTTAGAAGGCGAGAGAGTAAGAATATGGCTGAAATCGTACATACCTAGAGAACAACTGAGACCATACAGCACTAGTCAATAATACAACTACTAGGTGTTTTTTTTCTATCATGGCCTTATTCTTACATTTACCTCACAAAGGCTGTTACCGTGTACAACTGGCTTCTCAAAACAGTCTCTCTGGGGACAGCCAGGCCACCTGTACTCTGGGATGAGCTGTCACTTGAATCATCCAGTCTGAGGGTTGATTTCTCTGTCAGCTGCCTTTCAAGCCCTCTTCTCTGACCTGCTCAGTCCCAAGTCTCTTGATTGCTGTCGCCATAGTGATGGTCTCTTATGCCGCCTGTTCTTTCCAGTCCCCTATGTCCTGTCTTTTGATTTTGCATGACTTCCTTTTCGTTGATGGTGCTTTATATGTTGGAAGTCCCTACATGGTCAAACTAAAAAGGGTTTCCCTGTACCAACACTGTATATGAAAATACATGGTGTTCCACAGGAAAAGACAGACTAGAAGCAATCACTAAGAGAAGTTGTTTTAAAAAATAATTTCAGTCATGCTATAAATACAAATATTTTAAAATAGTAGCATTGAAAGGAGCATTTGAAAATATATCTTGTGTAGTAGCAAAACCCTTTCCCTGAGGGTTTCCTGTTTTCCTGTTCTGCTATGAGCAGTGTGGAATGGTCTCCTCAAAACATGATCACTAACAACCCATATCAAAAATAGGCATGGAATATCAATGACTGTACAAATATTTTTGTTTCTCGTCTCACAGTAATTTCATTGAACATCAGTCCCAAAATAAATCCAGCACCATGGAGCCCATTAATTGGTTAGAGTTAAGGGATGACATGCCATGAAGGACAGCTATTCAATTTTCTGGAAATATTGCACAGCACTGTTCTTTATAATTTAAGAAATAATAATGCCGCCCTAGTTGTTTAGCTGCCTGTAGCTATCAAATATGATCACAGGGACAACAATCATTGCCCTCCTCCCAGCCTTATTTATTTGTTCCTGTTACACAAAGCTTATAACTTGAAAATAAGCAACAGAAAGTCTATATGCCTCTTGCTCTGGAGTCATATGGCCATTCATTTGATCCAGCTAATCAGGTGTGGCGGTAATAATGGAAAGCAATTGGCTTAATGACATATGCTCCAATTATCTAGAAAGCCTCTAGCCCAATAATGGACTAAACGAGCCTAACGTAACCATATAGTCCAAGAAATGTACATCATTTCGAGGCAAATTGGCTCTGGCAGCCAAAAACAGCTAAATACTCCATCTAAACATGAATCAATTCTCAATTGCGGTACGGTTCTAGAAAAATAATGCACTATACTTTAATTTCACAAATGCAAAATATACACTTACACTGTTTTAACTGGTTTCAACACAGTTGCAGCTGACCGTGTGTATATATATATATATATATATATATTTTTTTAAATAAATGTATTTCTTGCTGATATAAAATACAAGTTGCTTGTTTCCAAAACTGTACAGCAAGCGATGCGTGTTAACGTTTATAGCAAGTGTCAGGCCTCTTAACGAAACTCTCCTAACCAGAAGACAGTCCTACTATCGTCAATAGGCGCTAAAGGTAGTTAGCATTTATGAATGGGATAGAAATCCTCATGCTTTAAAGCTGCAATATGTAACTTTTTGGGTGACATAAATGTGAGTTATAAGTCTGTCACTCAATGAAAGCAAGTTTAAGAAGCAGTAGATCTGTTCTATGTGCACTATTTCTATGGTTTCCATGCTTAAGTTTTGTTTTTGCTTCTTTTACTTTTGTACACCAGCTTCAATCAGCTGAAAATGAAGAAAAAAAATGTGGTTAAGGAAAATATATTTCACAGCGGGTTAGATGGTACAATGATACTTTACACTATACTTACATGTCACAATCTGAAATTAGGCAAACTATAAAAAATATTTGCAACCAGGAAATGGAGCAATTTCTGGATAGGGCACATTTTATCAATCCGTAGATAATTTAGGGCCATTGGCAACAGCGAAACATTGCATTTCTAAAATCACGATCGAAAATCATGCTACATGTTCAGGCTCTGTAGCCTACCATGTTCTCTCTGTTAGCTAAACAGTTAAGTGGGGAAAGGAGCACACATTGTTAGTGGAGATTTCCAAAATAAGGCTACTTCCACTACCAGAGATTAAAAAATGAAAAAAATGTATTTCTTGGACCCAAATACATCGAAATAAACAACCAACTTAAAACAAACATACCTTCTCAGAAGACATTTGACTATACAACTCAAAAACAGCATGGTTGCGCTCACACCAACAGACTAGTAGTGCAACGACATAGCTCATGACCTACAGGACAAAAGTTCTCATCTGTATCAGTATCAACAGAAGTATACGACAGGGATGCCCAATTTCGCCATTTCTATTCATTTTGGTTGTGGAACTTCTATCTCTAGATATTCTGAATTAAGTAAATAAATTTGTATGGCTTAACCATTTTTAACAAAGAAATCAAAATTTCCCAACTGGCTGATGATACTACTCTTTTCTTAAGAGACAAAGACCAGGTTGCCCATGCCCTTAATGCTATAACTGCATTTTCTATTGCATCAGGATTAATTCTGAATGTTTCTAAATGTGAAATATTATGTTTATTTGACTCTGATGATAAAGAAATAGAAAATATGCCTGTAAAGGACTGTGTTAAATATTTAGGAATACATCTGTCAAAAAACCACTTAGTCAGACAACATTTGAATTTCTCTCCTAAAATTAAGAGAACTAAACATATATTTAATAATTGGCTACAAAGAGACACTTTCAAGATAAACTGGTTGAATTTTTTTGGGATCAATACTGATTCAATATGGTATTTCATAACAAATAATGTGTTTAATAAATTGGGAGGTCTTCAATTTTTACTGAAATGTAATTATATTCCTGAAAGATTACCGACTAAATTGGCTAAGTTTCACCAACAAGCTTTAATGGCCTGGAAAATATGTTTCCTGCACAGTTTTTCCCCACATAAAGCACTTTTGTGGAATAATTCAGACTCAACTATAAGGAAAAAAATCATTGTTCTACCCCAGCTGGCATGAGAGGAATATTGACTTTGTTCTTGATATTTTCGACAACAAGGGTAAAATGTTCACATATGAACAATTTATAACATTGAAAGAGTTTCCAATACCTTTCAGAGCGTTTATTTCTGTGATCAATGCTGTTCCCAGTGGTCTAACTACACTAATGAAAACTCATCTTAGCTTTGGTAATGATCACAAAGTTTATCCAGAACTCAGATTGGAAGGCGTGGGCTTATTTGAGAGATCTTGTTGTAATAAATATATAAGACAAACTCTTCATTCACAAAACCAACTTACACCGAGAGGAAACATTTTCTGGAACATGCTTATTCCTGACATTGCCTGGAAAAATGCATGGTTAAGACCTTACAAATACTGTATACCAAACAAAGTTAAGGAAGTGCACTTCAAAATTTTACATAAGATATATCCATGTAATTCTATGATATCCAAATGTGTGGCTATTGATGATATCTGCGTTTTCTGTGAAAAAGAAGGTGAGAATCTGTCTCACTTTAAATTTGTGTCAGAAAATGTAATTAAATTTGTATCAGAATTTTGGGAAAACCTTGCAAAATACTTATTTACCATTATGAACACTGCCTATGTTTTTGACATGAAAGATATAATATGTTACTATTGCAGTGATAACAAGACCACTGACATGATTATACATTTTTTTCATTCTTGTTGCCATATACTTCATACACAAACAAAAATTCCAAAATGCGATACCAAAATTACAAATCTAATTAAAACATTAACCCCAGTGAATAACAACAAGAATACTATTTTCCTGAATCATTATAATAAGATTTTTTTCAGAGTGAATACAATTGCACTAAAATTGTTTATTTCTGTATTATTTTATTGATATTTTTTGTATGTTTGAGTATTTTCTTGTTAATACCTGTGTTTTGTTTTGTTAGACATTTTTGATGTAGCAATGTAAGTTGATTTTTGTATTATGAGTAATAAAAAGTAATAATGAGTAATAATAAAAATAACATTTATTAAAAAGTTCTCACCTGAGAACAGGTCAGGGGTGAGTTTATATCGTTTTACATGTTTCATTAGTAATTAGAGTCCCAGGGGAAATACTGACCCAAATTATGTTTCCTACCCCTTCACAGTAAACTACAACTCATTTGACCATCATTCTTATAAATGGATAATATGTTCAGGTCTTTGTAGTTGACACCATGTGTATAACATGCGTTGGGTAAATAAAATAGAGTTCTACATTTTGAAAGAGATTTTTTAAATGTATCTTAAAATGTAATGCTCTTCTTGAAGCTTGCACCTGCTTTTGACTTGCTTAGGGCAACCCCAATGGGTCGTCACAAAGTTATAAACTCTGCGCATTTCTATAATTTATCTTCTTAAAATTAAATTGTAAACCTAACCCTAACCACGCTACTAACCCTTGCCTAACCCTAACCTTAAATGCAGACCACAAAGCAAATAGTTGTTGTAGGCTCGTAACCAATTTAGACTTTGTGGCTGAGGAATCTGACTGGAAGCTAGTGGAAACCACCCAACTCCCTCCCACCTGTCCTTATCCCTAGACTGCGTTGCCGTGGCAACACTCAGCCAGCGTTGTGCGCTGGTGTGTTGTGCAAAAATGGAAAGGAAGATGGAGGAGAACATGAGAGACGTCGACGCTGGTGTGTAAATAGTAGTGCTACCTACCTCCTATAGTACCTATATTCAAGTGCATGAGAGTGCATAGCAGGTTGCTGCACATTTAGTTATGAATGAGTCTGGACTGCTGCATCAATCACCTAGACCGACACAACATCGTTTGTAAACATCACTTTGCTAGTTAGCTAAGTAAGCTTGTTACTAGCTAACGACGTTATTTTGTTAGGTAACGTTAACCTTCTAGTTAGCTAGCTACTAATTTAGCTACCTGATATAAATAATACTAGCTAGTAGGATGAAAATGTTCAGCAAATTGAAGTGTTTGCCGTAAACACTCTGCCTGGACAGACTACTTGCTATGCATCTAATGTGCGGGATTTGTGACTGTGACTGAGTTTAGCAGCTAACGTTAGCTAGTGCTAGCTCTGGTCCAGAGCGTCGTTCTGCTGTACTCTCAACCGAACAACGCCCAGGACCAGAGCTAGCAAATACTAGCTGCCTCTTGCAGCAACTGGCTGTGGCAAGTAGCTGTGTTAGACACAAGAAGTAGTGGTTCCCTATATATCTATGGTAATAGCATGGCTGTGGCTACACGTCATCGTAAGGGTTTTAATTAGGTGTGCTTTGCTTTATAAACAAACTGGTCATGCTTATTATTATTATTATTTCGCTGGAATCTCTAATACCAAAACCGTAAACACCATAACAACTTTAACCTTTAACTGGCACACCAATAAAACATTTTATCTGAAAAATGATTGTTCTGCAAAATATGTGTGTTTAGCCTCAATATAGGTTTATTTGACAATGTAAAACACAATACAACCACACATGTGGATAATGCATTTTTATTTTTTTATTATTTTTATTTCACCTTTATTTAACCAGGTAGGCTAGTTGAGAACAAGTTCTCATTTGCAACTGCGACCTGGCCAAGATAAAGCATAGCAGTGTGAACAGACAACACAGAGTTACACATGGAGTAAATAATTAACAAGTCAATAACACAGTAGAAAAAAGAAAGAAAGGGGAGTCTATATACATTGTGTGCAAAAGGCATGAGGAGGTAGGCAAATAATTACAATTTTGCAGATTAACACTGGAGTGATAAATGATCAGATGGTCATGTACAGGTGTGATATTGGTGTGCAAAAGAGCAGAAAAGTAAATAAATAAAAACAGTATGGGGATGAGGTAGGTAAAAATGGGTGGGCTATTTACTGATAGACTATTTATTTATTTATTTATTTTACCTTTATTTAACCAGGTAGGCAAGTTGAGAACAAGTTCTCATTTACAATTGCGACCTGGCCAAGATAAAGCAAAGCAGTTCGACAGATAAAACGACACAGAGTTACACATGGAGTAAAAACAAACATACAGTCAATAATGCAGTATAAACAAGTCTATATACAATGTGAGCAAATGAGGTGAGAAGGGAGGTAAAGGCAAAAAAAGGCCATGATGGCAAAGTAAATACAATATAGCAAGTAAAATACTGGAATGGTAGTTTTGCAATGGAAGAATGTGCAAAGTAGAAATAAAAAAATAATGGGGTGCAAAGGAGCAAAATAAATAAATAAATACAAATTAAATACAGTTGGGAAAGAGGTAGTTGTTTGGGCTAAATTATAGGTGGGCTATGTACAGGTGCAGTAATCTGTGAGCTGCTCTGACAGTTGGTGCTTAAAGCTAGTGAGGGAGATAAGTGTTTCCAGTTTCAGAGATTTTTGTAGTTCGTTCCAGTCATTGGCAGCAGAGAACTGGAAGGAGAGGCGGCCAAAGAAAGAATTGGTCTTGGGGGTGACTAGAGAGATATACCTGCTGGAGCGTGTGCTACAGGTGGGAGATGCTATGGTGACCAGCGAGCTGAGATAAGGGGGGACTTTACCTAGCAGGGTCTTGTAGATGACATGGAGCCAGTGGGTTTGGCGACGAGTATGAAGCGAGGGCCAGCCAACGAGAGCGTACAGGTCGCAATGGTGGGTAGTATATGGGGCTTTGGTGATAAAACGGATTGCACTGTGATAGACTGCATCCAATGTACAGACTATGTACAGCTGCAGCTATCGGTTAGCTGCTCAGATAGCAGATGTTTGAAGTTGGTGAGGGAGATAAAAGTCTCCAACTTCAGCGATTTTTGCAATTCATTCCAGTCACAGGCAGCAGAGAACTGGAACGAAAGGCGGCCAAATGAGGTGTTGGCTTTAGGGATGATCAGTGAGATACACCTGCTGGAGCGCGTGCTACGGATGGGTGTTGCCATCGTGACCAGTGAACTGAGATAAGGCGGAGCTTTACCTAGCATGGACTTGTAGATGACCTGGAGCCAGTGGGTCTTGCGACGAATATGTAGCGAGGGCCAGCCGACTAGAGCATATAAGTCGCAGTGGTGGGTGGTATAAGGTGCTTTAGTGACAAAACAGATGGCACTGTGATAAACTGCATCCAGTTTGCTGAGTAGAGTGTTGAAAGCAATTTTGTAGATGACATCGCCGAAGTCGAGGATCGGTAGGATAGTCAGTTTTACTAGGGTAAGTTTGGCGGAGTGAGTGAAGGAGGCTTTGTTGCGGAATAGAAAACCGACTCTTGACTTGATTTTCGGTCGGAGATGTTTGATATGAGTCTGGAAGGAGAGTTTACAGTCTAGCCAGACACCTAGGTACTTATAGATGTCCACATATTCAAGGTCGGAACCATCCAGGGTGGTGATGCTGGTCGGGTGCAGGCAGCGAACGGTTGAAAAGCATGCATTTGGTTTTACTAGCGTTTAAGAGCAGTTGGAGGCCACGGAAGGAGTGTTGTATGGCATTGAAGCTCGTTTGGAGGTTAGATAGCACAGTGTCCAAGGACGGGCCGGAAGTATATAGAATGGCGTCGTCTGCGTAGAGGTGGATCAGGGAATCGCCCGCAGCAAGAGCAACATCATTGATATATACAGAGAAAAGAGTCGGCCCGAGGATTGAACCCTGTGGCACCCCCATAGAGGCTGCCAGAGGACCGGACAGCATGCCCTCCGATTTGACACACTGAACTCTGTCTGCAAAGTAATTAGTGAACCAGGCAAGGCAGTCATCCGAAAAACCGAGGCTACTGAGTCTGCCGATAAGAATATGGTGATTGACAGAGTCGAAAGCCTTGGCAAGGTCGATGAAGACGGCTGCACAGTACTGTCTTTTATCGATGGCGGTTATGATATCGTTTAGTACCTTGAGCGTGGCTGAGGTGCACCCGTGACCGGCTCGGAAACCAGATTGCACAGCGGAGAAGGTACGGTGGGATTTGAGATGTTCAGTGACCTGTTTGTTGACTTGGCTTTCGAAGACCTTAGATAGGCAGGGCAGGATGGATATAGGTCTGTAACAGTTTGGGTCCAGGGTGTCTCCCCCTTTGAAGAGGGGATGACACCAAAACTTTGAAAACTTATTTTCATTGTGGTCTTCTTAAATAAATGTTTAAAACATTTACAAACAACATTGTAGGCCTAGGCTTCACAGTAGACCTAGCCTAATAGGCATACCTAGCCTAATAAGCATACACCTTTAAAACATAACAAAACAAAGGACAGGACAACATTGTCATAACCATAGGGTATGACTCCCTCAATATAGCTGCGATCTCAGGCTCCTAAACTGAGTTAGATTATGGTTTGATGATGGTGATTCCAGATATAAGCTTTTGTGTGCATGACTTTGATAGAAACTTAAACTTTGATAGATAATGCATCGCAAACATTTCAACCAGCAGGTTGAGTTGCCCAATTAAAGTAAACAAATTTTGTATCGGAATTTGCATAGATTTTTTTTATCATCAAAAACAGGATACATTCATTTACATCTTGTCTGCTTAATTTACCTCTAATGGAAGATGGGCCTAGTTAAATGAGGACTGATGATCTGAATAAATATGATACATGTAAATGAATGCGTTTACAGTTCATATGCTTAGAATAACAATAACATTTCATGTACTGAATGATGTTATAAAACATATTGAAGATAACAGGCAGGCAGTTAATAATGATCCCATAATAATATTTTTCTATTGTCCAAAATCATATCTAGCGTTGGCTTAATATGGCGGCGCACAATTGGCCCAGCGTCGTCCGGGTTAGGGTTTAGCTGGGGTAGGTGGTCATTGTAAATAAGAATTTGTTCTTAACCCTTTAACAGGCAGCTAATTTTGCCATATTTTATCATCTCAACCAATGCCATTTTGTAAAATGTCATGTGGTTTTCATTTATCGGACTCCCATATATTTTTAGAACACCCATCCAAAGATGGTTGAAAATCAGGAAGTGAACATACCCCAACCAGAGGCCATGGATTACAGGGAACATTCGCACTGAACTAAAGGGTAGAGCTGCTGCTTTCAAGGTGTGGGACTCTAACCCGGAAGCTTACAAGAAATACCGCTATGCCCTGCGACGAACCATCAAACAGGTAAAGCGTCAATACAGGGCTAAGATTGAATCATACTACACCGGCTCCGACACTCGTCGGATGTGGCAGTGATTGCAAACTATTACAGACTATAAAGGGAAGCCCAGCCGTGAGCTGCCCAGTGACACGAGCCTTCCAGACGAGCTAAATCACTTCTATGCTCGCTTCGAGGCTAGTAACACTGAGGCTTGCATGAGAGCGTCAGCTGTTCCGGACGACTGTGTGATCACGCTCACCGTAGTCAACGTGAGTAAGACCTTTAAACAGGTCAACATACACAAGGCTGCGGGGCCAGACTGATTACCAGGACGTGTGCTGACCAACTGGCAGGTGTCTTCACTTACATTTTCAACATGTCCCTGATTGAGTCTGTAATACCAACATGTTTCAAGCAGACCACCATAGTCCCTGTGCCCAAGAACACAAAGGCAACCTGTCTAAATGACTACAGACCCGTAGCACTCACATCCATAGCCATGAAGTGCTTTGAAAGGCTGGTTGTGGCTCACATCAACACCGTTATCCCAGAAACCCTAGACCTACTCCAATTTGCATAGCGCCCAAACAGATCCACAGATGACGCAATCTCTATTGCACTCCACACTGCCCTTTCCCACCTGGACAAAAGGAACACCTATGTGAGAATGCTATTCATTGACTACAGCTCAGTGTTCAACACCATAGTACCCTCAAAGCTCATCACTAAGCTAAGGAACCTGGGACTTAACACCTCCCTCTGCAACTGGATCCTGGACCTCCTGACGGGCCGCCCCCAGGTGGTGAGGGTAGGTAGCAACACATCTGCCACGCTGATCCTCAACACTGGAGCTCCCCAGGGGTGCGTGCTCAGTCCCCTCCTGTACTCCCTGTTCACCCACGACTGCATGGCCAGGCACAACACCATCATTAAGTTTGCAGATGACACAACAGTGGTAGGCCTGATCACCGACAACGACGAGACAGCCAATAGGGAGGACATCAGAGACCTGGCCGCGTGGTGCCAGAATAACAACCTATCCCTCAACGTAACCAAGACTAAGGAGATGATTGTGGACTACAGGAAAAGGAGGACCGAGCACGCCCCCATTCTCCTCGACGGGGCTGTAGTGGAGCAGGTTGGGAGCTTTAAGTTCCTTGGTGTCCACATCAACAACAAACTATCATGGTCCAAACACACTTAGACAGTCGTGAAGAGGGCACGACAAAGCCTATTCCCTCTCAGGAAACTAAAAAGATTTGTCATGAGTCCTGAGATCTTCAAAAGGTTCTACAGCTGCAACATCGAGAGCATTACTGCCGGTTGCATTACTGCCTGGTACGGCAATTGCTCGGCCTCCGACCACAAGGCACTTCAGAGGGTAGTGCGTACGGCCCAGTACATCACTGGGGCAAAGCTGCCTCCCCTCCAGGACCTCTATACCAGGCAGTATCAGAGGAAGGCCCTACAAATTGTCAAAGACCCCAGCCACCCCAGTCATATACTGTTCTCTCTACTACCGCATGGCAAGCGGTACCGGAGTGCCAAGTCTAGGACAAAAAGGCTTCTCAACAGTTTTTATCCCCAAGCCATAAGACTCCAAATGGTTACCTGGACTATTTGTACGCCCCCCCCCCCCCCCCCTGTTATTTTCAAATGTCTTTTTACTGTTGTTTTATTTCTTTACTTACCTACACACACACACACACCTTTTTTTGGCACTATTGGTTAGAGCCTGTAAGTAAGCATTTCACTGTAAGGTCTACACCTGTTGTATTCGGCGCACGTGACAAATAAACTTTGATTTGATTTGAATGTGTGCAAAACCGAACCTAATTTACCAATTTTTTTTATTTACTAATTGTGTATAAAATAGGAAATTACAAGGTTGTAAAATGTTATTGACTTCTAAGACATCATTTGATAATGAAGAAATGACTAATAGGTTTTATAATTTTACGAACTCTTGAAAAATATGCTCTCCCAGGCAGTTGAGTTGCCTATTAAAGGAATAATATATATATTTTTTAAGTGTTTAATTTAACTAGGCAAATCATTTAAAACATGGCGACTGGTATTGGAACTGTTGCTTTGACACTACTTTTCACACTACAACCACGTTTGTATTAATCCCAATGCATTTCAGGGGCCATAGAATTGAATGGGCAAAAATTCTGTCTAGTCTTCAACCGTTGAAGCTAGAAACGCCATTCAAACTCTAAAACGAGCAGACCAGTCTGGAATAGTGTGCTTGTATTCAGCTTTTTATACTATTACCTCATAAACTATAAAATGTATTCTATCCCCGTTCATTTCAATGGTGGAATGCAGGCTTCAACACTCTAAACTGAATCACTGCCACAAAACTTTCAGAATGTTCAAACTATTTTATTTTGAGTGCTTAAAAACACCTAATGATGACATAGCACTCACTCTAGCATACTATACTAGCACATAATCAGTGCTGGAAAAAGTACTCAATTGTCATACTTAAGTAAAAGTAAAGATACCTTAATAGAAAATGACTCAAGTAAAAGTGATACTAATCATTTAAAAGTGTATGGTTTTAAGTGTACTTAAGTACAGTGGTGGAAAACATACTCAGTTGTCATACTTGTGAAAAAGTAATAAGTAAAAGTTAAATGCTATACATGAAATTCATTATATTAAGCAAACCAGACGGCACACCTTTCTTGTTTTTAAAATTTTAACACTCAGACATAATTTACAAACGCAGAGTTTGTGTTTAGTTAGTCCGCTAGATCTGAGCCAGTAGGGATGATTATATTATTATATTATATTATAGGTTATATTAATAGGTGCGTGAATTGGACCATATTGCTGTCCTGCCTGAGCATTCGAAATGACAAGTACCTTTGGGTGTAAGGGAAAAGGTATGGGAGTAAAAAGTACATATTGTCTTTAGGAATGTAGTGGAGTAATAGTTGTCCAAAATATAAATAGTACAGGGCCCGGTTGCATAAAACACCTGAAGTTCATTTTCCCCTCATCTTTCCCTTA
Source organism: Oncorhynchus kisutch (assembly GCF_002021735.2). Classification (NCBI taxonomy): domain Eukaryota; kingdom Metazoa; phylum Chordata; class Actinopteri; order Salmoniformes; family Salmonidae; genus Oncorhynchus; species Oncorhynchus kisutch. The sequence goes on from NC_034186.2 coordinate 31,069,219, forward strand.
AGGTTTTCTTAACTGTAAGTCACTTGAACAAAACATTTTAAGCTGAATGTCCCCCTTAAATTAAGTGAAAAAGTTAAGGGTGCCCATGAGGTCCCTTAACTGCTTAATTCAGTATGGATATCAGTGTAAACATCATTTCTGGAGGTGAATGTTGCTTTCATCAGCCTTGTTTACAAAAGGAAAACATCAACCAACTGGGTACTTAGCTAAACATTGAAAGGTGCAAAATCCATGGCTACAAACATGGTTTATTTTCTTCTGAAGCAATTTTGTTATCCTGTGTTGATTGTGGAAGTTTTGCTATCTAACATAATAAATGTGATCACTTTGAAGAGACATTTAGTCAGTGAATCATGCCAGATACTCTTTCTGCCATGCATGCCTTCAAACTATGGTAAAAGCCTTAAAGTATGGCCTTAAGAGAAACACTTAAGATGTTATGCAACCAGGCCCAGATATCCCACAAAAACTACTTAAGTAGTACTTTAAAGTATATTTTACTTAAGTACTTTACACCACTGACTATAACGACTCCACACCTACAAACCACCCAAAAATAGGTCACCTTAACTAACACATAGCCTTTGAAAACCCTATTAATACCATTGCTGTCACTACCACTATCACAACCATAAATACTTCAAGACTAGCAAGCACATCACACCACATTTAAATGTCCTTTTCTAGTCTACAATTACAAGACCTGAGTTCATAGAGTTAAATCCTAATCCACATGTGTAGGTTAACATGCACGACATATTAGCTACCTAGAATGCACTGTAATTAAATGCAACACTATCAGGGACACTTGATAATTATTCATGCATTATCTGCAGGTAAAGGACAGTTTGTTTCACTCCAAATAGCATAGGCTGTTTAACCACCTGCTTTAGCACCTGTCAAAAAAGCAGACCAAGCACTTGTTAGACCTGGCTATAGCTTTTAAAGGTTGTGAAGTTTTAGCTAGTAACACCATTTGTTTACAATAGTGAAATCTCTGAACACACCAAAATAAATCATTTCACGCCTTTTTGTTGTCTTGAGGTTTTTATTTAGTTCTAATACAATACAAGTAGATATATTTCTGCAAGGTGACCTCAGTTAAGGCTTTGCCAACAGCATGCCTTACTTACTATGCATAAGGCAGGCAAGCCACATTTGATGCACGAAATAAATCTTGTCATACTGTATCTACTTCTGATAAGGCACAAAGTGTGAAAATATTGAGATATCTAGCCTTAATATGATATTTACCGCATGTGATATCCTTAGAATGGTGGGGTGTTTAATAGATATTAGTTCAGATGAAGTTGTTTGACAAGTGATATGTGGTTGTCCTAGGCAGTGAAGCTGGAGGAGAGGATGCCTTAGTGGGCAATGTGAACAAGCTGATGGTGACTCCACCAGGATACACAGGAGTTCCACGGAAAGGCCACCTTGTCTTTGATGCTTGCTTCGAGAGTGGTAAGTACAAACTGTAATGAGGTGTAATATCACAATTTAAGCTACTGTAACATTTGATACATTTATCACAATATTTGTAAATACATCCAGACTAGGCTTATCTACGCTAATTAGGCTAACTTAGAATTTTCTTTACCTAGCTTAAGTAGTTATAGGCTATGTAATTCTATTTTGATCACAAAACAATCCAGTGTTTTTAAGTGATCATTCTATGATGATATTATTGTCATCCCTCAATTTAAAAAGGGCAGTATAAGACTTAGGCTATAGTAAATAATGAATATAATGTAGGCTATGCCTGCTGGTGCAAGGTAGGTTGACAGGTAATTCGTCACTATATACCACATTTCTGGGTACCGTATTACATTTTCAGCTAATTTTTTATTTGATTGTTTACTAATATACAGGAAGACCCACATGCACCCAAACAGGTTGTTTTGTAGTGCGATCCTCTGATCCTCCTTTACAGATCTCATATACTTCAGTTACGAAACCATTTTATTTCCTTAGATATGTTTCTGTGATTTGAATTGCATCCTATCGAATTAGTGAAATTATATTAAACATTGCCTATTAATAAAAGCAGAATATTCTATACAACTAGGCCTAAATCATTTCTTTGATTGTGTCTTTTAATGGTTAATTAGCTATAGAAAAGGGTAACAAAAAAATTAAAAGGTTCTAAGTGAGTCACTGCTCTTTTACCTTGTCCATCTTCCTAGTTGAAGACTGTAATTAAACAAGTTAATATGTTCCAGAATGCTTTGTAAATGGCCTTTGTTTTGAACTTTTCAACCAAATGAATGGCACTGCAATGAAAATAAAGTGCTTTCCTCTGTGACAAGGTCAAGTGGGCAGCAAAGAGAGTGACTCTGGGCTGGAGTGACAGTGAATCAGTGGGCCAGTGGAACATTCACAATATCATTCTCTGCTGGGAGATTAGGTTCAGGGTCTTCAACAGATGAGACATAGCTTTCATATTCTTGGCAGGCAACCAATTTCTGGCTGTGCAGAGATGAAGTTTAACTTGTGATTCTGTGCTGTTTGGCCCAGCTGTCAGAGGATAGACTTTTTAAGTTGATTTTTATTTTTTGACTTTGTTTATTTGGATAGAATGTGAAACTTCTGAGAAGAATCTATGTGTTTTTCTCCCAGACATAATACTGAATAAACAAGTGGTTAGAGGTTTATTAGACACCATTTTTTAAGGTAAGCTTATACTACTGAACGGCACTGTCAATCAAATGAAATTAATATGATAGGGTATTACTATAATATCATATGATATTGTCAGTCACACCATGGCACCACATAACAGGTGAGAGGTTTGAAAGTTAAGAGATAAACAAAGAGCTTCTAACTAAGATCTGGGAAGCCATGAGGATTTGAGGATTTGTCTAAAAGTGAGTGCTATGCTCGATCCCGAGTTATAAATGAAGATTAAAACGGCTATGCATGTGGCCTGTCAAAGGGGAGTGAATAGAGAGGAGAGTAGACAAACATATGTTTTAGGAGGTTGATATGGATATTAATAAATAATCAGGAGACTTGCGTTTCTTACGGGTTTTTAAATAAGTTTCCTTATTTTCCCAGATGACATGCTCGGAGGACCTCAGACATTGATTAATGGGCGTTGAGCTCTCAGACTGAGATCCGCTAACATGTATAACATTACCCAGATGTCTCTAGGTCCGGAAATTCTCCTGAATGATTTATGGAATTGATATTAATCTCTTTCCAGTAAATGCATTACTAAAGTTGGAAACTGAGAGGAATTGAACTACGCTAATGTCAAATTAATGTTGTGTTGCTGTTTCAACGAATCAACACTGCAGCTAGGCTAACTATTTTAACCATTTATAAGCCAACAGGTCTCCTATTAGGACTAAATGATAAAAAGTCATTTTTCACTTCAGTGGTCATATGGTGAGTATCTGTCAATACATTTCACAAGGAGTGATATGTTTTTTTCAGGACTTAGCCCTCACTGTTCATAAAGAATTGTGGTTTGTTTTGTTGGTGGAATTGAGAAACGAAGAGGACTATTCATAATCCAGCGATTTGGCATTGCCTAGCTTGAGTAGCAACACACATTCAATATCAATGTGTTTTCACTGAAGAAGAATACCTTTCATATTACCAAGGTGTAAGCATATTTAAAACATGTTCGTTTGCCAAGAAGATTCAAGATCAATATCTACTGTTGAATATCTACTGTTGATGTAGTGCTTAAATTTACCCTTTAGATTACATCAATATCTAGACAGTATCACTCACTGCATGGTCAAATAACTAGCATCCATATTACATGTAGTGGACAGTGATATCTGTGAAGGTCTCACATTTCCAATTCATGCATTTGTTATATAATATGACACTGACAGGAAGAACATTTGAATACCCTTATAGAGGCTACTGTACAGATCACTATATGGATCACTTCACCTCAAACAATTTATTGCCTGAAACATGTGAATTCAAGCAGACATTTATTTGAATTTATGCAGAGATATCACTCAGTGAAGTTCATGCTGCCAATATTGCCACTTTTTTGTAGGACAGCTGTCAACATTTTGCATACATTTTAGAAACTAGAGATTTCATTTTATTTCTTTAGTATCCCTGGTAATACATTCTAATTGGTTTATTAAAACAGACTACGGTAATGTAAGCCATTTACTAAATGTATAAAACCCCTAATTTACATTTAGATGAGACATAATTCAGTTTCTTGTCAACCATATGCAGATTATGTCAGGGGTATATATTTTCATAGGCATTGCAGCCCACAGGTCTCTGAGTCACACTAGCTTCAGCAGTCCTCTCTTCCTTTGCTTTTTAAGATAATACAAGAAAATGCAGACTTTGATAGTATAGAAAAAATAATGACTATTTCCTCAAGCTGTCATTAAAACCATATTGATTGTTCTGTAGATATGGAGGTATGAAAAACAATGTCAATTGTCATAGACTTCTATATGCTTAATTGAGTTTTAATAGTTATAATGATCTCTTTATCCCATCAATTTCATTTTTTTTATGGATGTTTATTAATCAATGGGTTTTTATTTAGAGAAAGGAACATATTTGTATCTATTATTACTTGGACCTTTATCATTAGTTTTACGATGTGTACATGGAGAAATGAAATGGTTGTCACTTTGACAGTTATTTTCTATCAATGTCAGACAGAATTATGGCATTGCTTTAATGTGAAAGCGGATTAGTGCTTGAAACATAATTCTTTACATTGGTAATATTAGTCACCAATCACAAATCAAATGAGCTCCATTAGTTTTACGAATAAGCAGAAATAATTTGAACTGTCAAATTAGAATAAATTAGAAATATTCTATACAGTGAATCATTTTCCAGAATTCAACCTGTGCATCCATCTGTGCACAATTAGGATTTAGCTAAACCCTTCTGTAGCTTATATTTGTAGGAAAATCTTTCGTACAAATATATTAATAATAAAGTACTTGTCAGATCTAATGATGAAAGGTATTCAATTAAATCCTACATCTTTTTGTGGATTCTGAATTTAGGTGCTCAATGGCTTGATTACCTCCAGCACTGTGTTGATCATTAAAGGATGACACTGACAGTGTTAGCATATTGTTTTACTGTTCCTGTTGACCATTCACAGAAGTTATTAAGCCATCATTGATTATTGCCTGAACTCGGTCTTCAGACATCAAGTTGCATGGAGAGGGAGACCGAATCAAAGTAAAGGCTTTGGAGATCGCAGATATTTAGTAAGGTTAATTGATAAGCGTACGATACCCTACAACAGAACTCTGACTCACATATTCATGTGACCTTCCATTGTGGGATATGCAGCACCTGTAAAATCCTCTAATTGACTTGTTTCACACTGACTGCAGACACAACTCATTAAGCCTCATTGATTGTTATGAGTTCGGCTGTAATATCCAAAATCAGCTGTAATTGCCAACATCTTTTGTCTAAGTAGCAGTTCAACAAACTTTGTATTTTGTTATAGACCTATTGTATGTCACTGTTGTTTTTATTTAGCATTATTCCTCTTTCTCAGGCCACAGCTTTGATATTGTCATGTGAGTTGAGGGAATTAGTAATAAGACAGATAAAGAAGTGGGGATATTATGATGGTATGCCAGAGAACAGGGAAAAAGTCTAACTGAAGAAAGAAAAGGGGATTTATCAAGTCGAAACAGATGCTCTTTTCACAGACCTGGATGTGCTAGCGACTGTTTTTGTATTTGCTATGCAGATACCTTGAGTCCACCACAGCATCCACTGCTGTTGGAAGCTATTTCCCTTCACACTTCATCAACTGTTTTGCCTGCATGCGTCTGCCACTCGCTTTCACCATTTTCATGGAATATCAGGCTGATGTACCTCATTCGTGCTCTGGGCAAATCCTGTTTTTCCTACTGAGATAACACTGCATATTTATTTTTTAATCTTTATTTAACTAGGCAAGTCAGTGTAAGAACAAATTCTTATATACAATGACGGCCTAGGAACAGTGGGTTAACTGCCTTGTTCAGGGGAACAGTGGGGTAACTGCCTTGCTCAGGGGAACAGTGGGGTAACTGCCTTGTTCAGGGGTACAGTGGGGTAACTGCCTTGCTCAGGGGAACAGTGGGTTAACTGCCTTGTTCAGGGGCAGTACAACAGATTTTTACCAACGCTTGGTTACTGGCCCAACACTCTAACCACTAGGCTACCTGTCGCATATACACTCTTAGAAAGAAAGGTGCAATCTAGAACCTAAAAGGGTTCTTCGGTTGTCCCCATAGGATAACCCTTTGAAGAAGGCTTTTGGGTTCTATGTAGAACCTTTTACACATGGAAAAAAAGTTCTACATGGAACCAAAAAGGGTTCTACTGGAACCAAAAATGGTTCTCCTATGGGGACAGTTGAAGAACCCTTTTTTCTAAGAGTGTAGGGAGGGGTTTCCTTCCAAAATATAACCATTTCTGTACCGTAATGTTTATTCATGTGGCATTTTGTGTTTCTAATCGTTTGTGATAAATGTTTTATCCAAATTTAGAAAACAAATGTAATTTATGCAACTTTTACATGGCTACATTGTAACAGATACAATTTACATTTTCTGCACTGCTGACTGCTAAATGACATCAAAGAATGACAAAATAACACAAAATTATTGTGTACAAATGATTTTAAATGGAAGTTTTGTTTTTATATGACACGGATGCCTCGGAAATGCCGAATAAATGTGTTAACATAGTCTGAGGGGAGTAAGTAGCAACTGAATGGATAAGCAAAGGTAGGGAATGTACTTATGTTTATTCTTGATAATACAATTGTTTCCAAATGCAAAACGAATGTATCCGCCATAGACATTATAGAAAGTATGGAACCTCTGAAGCATTTCATGGATTTGCTACGTGGATTTGAAATCATGCACAGTAATGATAATAGATGAAAAAATATTTTTGGAATCAGTGGACAATAGAAAACTGTAAAAAAAAAAATACTAAAAGGATTCTGCAGAGAGATTACTAATGAGGATAAACACTATGAACAATTCCTGCACTGTTCACTGCTGATGAAGGTTTAATTGTTTTTTCTTTTCCCAAGCATTTTACAGAATCTATCTTGCCTTATCTTCTCTCAGAAGTGTTCATGTTGCAATTGCAGAGCCCATCTACAGGATGAGTGATTACAGCCAGAGCCAAAGCAACATTTAGAGAGGAGAAAAACTAAACAGGAACTGAACGAATGCTGGGGGGAAATGCAGTCAAGCTTGTCAGAAGACATTTATATACTCCAGAGTACCCATGAATCAAGACAGTTGGGTCTTCATTGATTAAAGAAAAAGGAAACGCTTTAACAATCAAGCAAGATGCTTAGCACAAGTGGTTTGGAGAGGGCTGAGCTACAGTGCCACTCCTGATGTCCTGTTGTTGGTTTTATTCCAAGACTAAAATGTGATTAAAACATAACATAGCGGAAAGCAGTAGACAAAACTTGTTTTTCTTCTGAAAAGGAAAAGCAGATCTAAAGCTGTGCATCGTGATTTCTGATTAGATTGGTAACCAAATATAATTCAATTAAGGATATACTGTAAAAGTTGCTTATTTATCTTTGGACCGTGGGTATAATTTTGGATGTCATTGCATCTTACAGTCACTAGCTAGCCATTCCACATAGGCTAAAATTCATGTTTTAACTTTGTCTTATATAAGCTTATGTAACTTTAACTGAGTTATGGGTTTTCCAGATGAATATTTTGTTGTGCAGTAACACTTAGGCTATGACTCTGATGTATTGAGAGGAAATCTAGCCTCTCCGTCTCCCTTACTTGTCCTTGGTATTGGATTGGCTTCACTGCCCAAAACACTAAATGGTCTTTTCACTTTTTTTTCAAAGCTTTTTTTCTTCTTCTTTTAAGTCGGGAGGAGATTATGGAGATAAATTTGGGCTGTCAAGTGAGAGTCGGCTAGACTATTCCTTTTGATTTATTCTATTTATCAACCCTTTATAACTATGAGTTAAAATATATTTATTTATATTATTACATTCCCTTGCTTTCTCGCCCTCTTTTCTGGACTCTTTTTTTGTCCATTTTTTATTTCCTTTTACGTCCCATCTGATACCCAGTGAGTGTTGTGTCGTTATATAGGCATGGCCCTGAAGGAAACAAAACATCCCAAGATTAAGGTGCTACGCTTAAGCAGGCGTAGAGCTTTGTAGCTCTGGAGACATGGGCAGCCATTGCACTTAACCCAGGGTCACAGCATGAGCAGAATCTTTGCCAATCCCCTTGCTAGTCTGTAGGATGCACTTTGCACAGGTAAAATACTATGTTAATGATGTACAGAAAAAAATACATATTGTAAGAATACTGGCTCCATTTTCTCATTGCAAGTTTGAGCAGAGCAAACGTTTCAGAAGAGTCCCATCTAGGTGTCATAATATTTGCAAGCTACAGTAGTCTCAGTTATCATATGTGTCTGTGCAATGTCACTGAGCGAGGCAGGGGAGGTGATATCAGGTTTGTGCAAAAGCAAAGCAAATGAAACGGGCGATAATCCTGTCTGACATTCTCGCCTGCCGCTCTTGGTTTCATCTAATCAGAGAGGGAACACATGGCCCAGTTTGCTCTGACACAGACACTTCTCCTGGCAGAAGTAGTACAAACATCTTCAATATTTTGAAAGTTAATTGTTGATTGTTGAGATACATAAAAATATTGAGCTGGCCTCTTGTTCTCAAAATGTCACAAAATGCTAGTAACCACACAAACGTTTTGTAAGATTTGTAGGGTAATTGTTTGAACAGAATATTCACATTGCTGGCAAATGTTTCCTCTACATGGTGGTGCTTTAACGATAGGTAGAAAAGGTTAATTTATGCATATTATTTTATAATGAAACAGTCGTACACTTTATTGCCATTATTGCTTATGAACCCTTCTAAAGGGGATCATATTATATTTTGGCAATTAAGCCCTGTTTCTACTGTACTTACCCAGAGTCAGATGGATACTGTTTGGGACTTCCAGTCATTGTGCTACACTAGTTAATAACCTCTTAGAACTACCCCCCTACTTTGTGCAATTTCCGCCTGAAGACATACCCAAATCTAACAGCCTGTAGCTCAGGCACAGAACAAAGTATATGCATATTCTTGGTACCATTTGAAAGAAAACACTCTGAAGTTTGTGTACATGTGAATTGAATGTAGGAGAATAACACACAATAGATCTGGTTTAGATAAAACAATGAAAAAAAACATACGTTTTTTCTATTTATTTTTGTATCATCATCTTTAACAATGGCTTGTGACACTACCTTCAACTTCCTTCAACTGCACACAAAGACATAAAAATGCGTTTTAGGTTGATGTTGGCTTGCTCCCCTTTAGTGTTGACATGTGTTTGTGTGCTTGTACAGGATGTTTGGCTGTGATGAATCATGTTTTTCATTGTCTCTAAATGATCCAGAGATGGTAGTATGGGGATTCTGGGCCTTTGGGTCATAGTCCTCAGGGTCCATGCTTCTCCTCAATCTCTCAATGTTAATATGTTGTAAGTGAACATGACGGCAACAAGCTTCTATTGCTCTTGTGGTGTGTGAACGCAGAGCTCCAATGATGGAGTAATTCATTTCCAAGCAATCCTGATTCCATAAACACAGTTTCTAGGCAAACGTGTCGTTTCTCATCTGAGGCAAGAGGGTGCAGTTTGGGAAAATGGCGAGGATTTGTAACACTTTAGCAGTTCATGTTTTTTAAGCTGCCTCTGTTTATTTTGCTGATTTATTTAGAATGCCTTCCTGAGATGAGCTTCAGTCATGTGTCAGGTTTTGTTGATATCACAAATTCATGCGCAGAATATGTTTGTAAAGTGAAGTGCAAAATAAGACTATTTTGATAGAATACATGAGATTTTGATACAGACGGCTGTCTTCCGCTATTCATAGTAGACAACATTGAAATGTACACCACATAAAGGTTTAACAAGATCTCATATCGAATGTAAGTATGTATCCCCTTTAAAATAATTTAGTTGAAATATTGCAGAGATACTTTGATGTCACAGGCGGAATAGAATATAGGATATTTAGCCAGGTACAACTGCTTTCAGTGGTTTGCATTTGTTAGTGATGACCAGTTGCTTCAGGGTAGGTAGACTTGACAGAGCTTCCTACCAGGATAATGACTTTATATTGTTTCTGTCTTCCCTCTGCCAAACACTGTGCATAATATGCAGGCCGGGTTCTGCCAGATTGGGAGAGAAGTTGTGAAGCTATTAGACGATCATATTCTCAAAGGCTAGGCTATAATTCAATTTCTGCCGCTACAATATTCATTGATGGGGCAACCACCTATGAATGCCATCTTGGTAGAAATGGGATTTTAGCGCTTTTTAATGTTTCTGCCCTGATTTATTTTGACACATGAGGATAGTGGATGTATGCATATAAGATTTTATTGAAATGCTCAAGGCTAAACAACTAGTCCTGATGTAGGTTAATGTGCATAGCTCAATGATTGTTATGACTAAGCTAATTATTAATCCCATTTCCCAATAGCACGTTTCCATGATATGCAGTACAGACAAGTCAACAAATTGATTTAATCTCATCTGATTTTGACATGGATGGACATAAAAACTTATGTGGTCAAAATATCATGACAGACAGCTTATTTTCTGATGCAAGCCTGGCCCTTCACATACATAGGCATCACATTGTGAGCGATTTGTGTCTTCAAAACACTTGAAAGGATTTTCTAGCGAATGTGAGATGCCTCTATGGACTCCAACATTTACCAGGATAACAATTTGAGACTGCCCACTGGCTGTGAATAACGACTATTTGAGTATTTGAACAATCTTTTTCTAATGAGAGGGACACTTTGCATCCCTCTTCTGAAGAATGTTAAATCTGTGCTCTGCTCTTGGAAACCTCTGGGATCTGCACTTCCTGCAGTGATGAAGAATTCAGCTAAAACGTCCCTCTTCACTATTTTCTTTCTTGATAAAAGATTTTGTCCAAAATATGCATCTTCTCTTACATCCAATGCATTTAATAGAGATTAGGATGTCTGTGGATGTGTCTTTGCCTTTCTGGTATTTAAAAAAAAAGAAGTTATTATTAATATTTTATTTTCATTGTACTTTTTGACTTTGTTATATATATATTTATTGCTCTGTTGCTTAATTTCTCTTAAGTAATTGCACCATGCTTGGGTACAGCTTGCCAGAGTGATTGCACAAAAACCTGATCCTCTGCCAAGCCTTTTGAATGACTTTCAATATAGCCTTTTTCCTGTCCTTTCATTTTTGTGTAAAGCTGGCAGTGCATTGACAGTAGCAGCACTTTGTGTAATTCCCCAGATTGAAAAGCTGTTTCACAATGAGAGATTTCCTCAGCGTTGCTCCTGACGGTTGGAAACCACACTGGGATTTACAGACATCCTCTTCCCGACTAGCTCAACTCTCAGATTCACTTCAACCTCCCCTTAACTATGGGCCTATCCGATTAACACACAATACTGGACAGGTGCAGGTAAAAAAAAAAAAGAAATATTTTTGAGCAAATTCATAGCAGTGATGTTGATCCTCAGTTTGGCCTGTGACTTTGACTCTGAGGGTTGGCACCTCCCTCTCTGTCACACTGTATTGAATGTCAAGAGTCACTTACTGTCAGATTACCTGCCAGGGGCCTCATTGGGGACCCTGCCCTCTCCTCTTCTATTGGGGAGATTTGTTTGGTTTCAAATGGAAGGACGTGCATGGAGAGAAGAGCCGTACTAGTAGTTCACTCTCCTTTTGTCTCCACTTGCATTTTCAGTGAAACTTTTTTTTTTCTGCTGACCTATTGGTATGGCCGTTGATTTCTAGTCTCCCTTGTTTCTCCCCTTTTCTTTTGCCCACTCCCTGTGTTCCTGAACTCATTACAGCTCAATCAGCCCAGCCCCAAGCACTGAAGTGTGCACCCAGAAGGAGCAATAACTGTAAATAACCAGGACTGCAGGCTTCCCGATAACATGTTACCAAGATGATAACAGCCCTTCTTAGCAGTCCTGTTGACCTTCTCCTTGCCTTGGGCTCGCCAAGGACCCTTCAGCTCTCTCTGTTTTTATCTCCAAACTCTCTGCAGGGAAGATTATTCTCCTGTGTTGTGAGAGGCAGAGAGAGAGAGAAAAAGAGAGGGAGAGTGTGTCTGGGAGAAGAAGAAACAAAACAGACAAAACAACAAAGACGAGACCTGGACTGTTGTCCCTCTGCCAAAGCCTCTCTTGTCCTTTGTAGGCCTCCACATAATTAACTTGTAAGAAGATAGCATGAAATTGGAACAGACTTGTATTTATTCTCTGAAGAGGCCACCACTGCATAGCACAAAATGATAAGAGGAGAGGAAAACACAAACGCAACAAAACAAAAACAATGCACAAGCTTACTATAGATTCCTCTGGTAAAACCTGATAATGTAAGGCTTCAGAAATCAATAAATGTAAAGAGGATAATATTTAAGTGCTTTTACAGGCTCATGTCAAGGGCTAGCTTGATGTGACAAGAACTTGTGGGCTAACACATTGGCTGGCTGAGATTTGATAATACAACAAAGCCAGTTTTACTAAGAATACATGCATCACTATGAGTATGACCCATTACCATACCAACTGCTCTGGATGTAACATACTTGCTTTAGGGTCTTTTGAAAATGATTATAAAAGGGCAGCGAGAAAATGTGGTCTCTTTTGAATTTACAGGCTTTTACATCATTTGTGCCAAATATGTGGGCTGCATATCTCACTGGTATCCCCAGGCTGAGCCATTTTAATATCTGTTAGAGTTTGCTGGTGCTCAAATGGTTTCATAAAGGGATGATGTTGTTTACCTTGTTCTCTCCACTTCAGTTGTTATCTCTTTTTTTTTCACATACAGATTCACTGTCTTTTCAGGGCTGTCTCTGGCATTCTGTTAATGCAAAAAAATGTAATATAGTTTAAAGTTCTAACAAAAATGTATTTAAATTCGCTATGTTTTGACACCTGTGAGAGAGTTTGTGTGGACGTTGGAGGTTAAGTGTTTTGTCCTTGTTCAAGGCCACATCGACAGATTCTTCACCTTGTTGGCTCGGGTTCTCGAACCAGTGACCTTTCGGTTACTGGCCGAACGCTCTAACTGCTAGGTTACCTGCCACCCTATTTAATGATAAGGTAGAGGAAAAACTGCTTTTTAGAAGTCCTGAAGCAAGAGATTGATGTTTTCTCTTTGACAACTTGCCTTTAGATACTGGAGGAAAAGTGCAAGGACAGACATTTTGCCTCAGGTCTAAACTGAGACACCTCTGCTGGATGGAATCAATTCCGTCTTTATCAGTTGTCTGTACCCTGAAATTCTCACACCAGGAGCAAACTGATGTGTTTTCCAATAATGAAATGGAGCACATAGCAAAAATACATTTAAAAGGTTCCCACTCTCAGAAGTCCCTTTTAATTTCCAGTAAAGTTTGTATCACGGAGGAAAGCCCAGGAAAAAGACAGATGGATGTCTTTGACCAGCCCTAATTTTTTGTGTACACATTTTTGAGGTGGAAATTACAGGGGTGTTTTTTGCCTTTAGACAAATGTGTCAAGTTTTGAGGGAGCGTGCAATTGGCATGTTTACTGCAAGAATGTCCACCAGACCTGTTGCAAGGGAATTGAATGTTCATTTCTCTACCATAAGCCGCCTCCAACGTCGTTTTAGAGAATTTGGCAGTATGTCCAACTGGCCTCACAACCGGAGACCACATGTAACCACACCAGCACAGTACCTCCACATACGGCTTCTTCACCTGCGGGATCGTCTGAGACCCGCCACTTGGACAGCTGATGAAACTGAGGATAATTTATTTCTGTAATAAAGCCCTTTTGTGGGAAAAAAACGAATTCTGATTGTTTGGGCCTGGCTCCCAAGTGACTGGGCCGATGCCCACCCATGGCTGCTTTCCTGCCCAGTCATATGAAATCCATAGATTAGGGACTAATTTATTTATTTCATTTAACTGATTTCCTTATATGAACTGTAACTCAGTAAAATCATTGAAATTGTTGCATGTTGCGTTTTATATTTTTGTTCAGTATAGATGCAGTTGTCAGTGTAAAGTGCTTCATACCAATAATACCACAAGACATTACTTTATCAAGCAATATTCAGCTATTTATTGGTGTTGGTATTGAAAATAGATTTTCAACACTTCACTTCATGTGAGCAGTCAATTTATCTTCATGTGTAAAGTAAATTTCCATTCTCAAGCCTTTTATACTATTTCATTTCAGACACATACTGTATGTTATTCTGTTTATTGTGCCGAAAGGACATTTCTGGGGGAGCAAAATGTTGTGGAAAATTTTTATTTATCATTTTAGTTAGGCTACCCTAAATGGAAGTCATCACAAGTACAGCCATAAATCAATCATTGAAATAATGCATTTGAAAACAACTATCTACATTACTATGGCTCTGTTGAAGACAGCACCCCGGGCATGCTGCATGATACATCTGCATGGCAGAGGCACACAGGCCATCCATCCAGAGCAGCTACAGGCTGTCACATTGTGTGGGCTGAGCACTGTGACTGCTCTCCTTTGTACCTCCGTAATGGGATTAGATTAGCCATGTTTTCTCCTGTGAGTCCATGTGTGAATGACCTTCCTCTTGCCTTGCCCATGCACTGGCTGCCATTTTGCACACTTCTGCAGTTACAGGTTTTGCAGCTCCCATGTTACTGTCAAATGAACAGTGTTTTTTTTAACAAAGCACATAAGTAAATGTATTAAACCAGTTTACTGGTGTAACATAGAGACCTGGTAGCAGTTGTACGGGCAGAAATGTTGTAGGAGGCAGCCAGGTTCAGGTGCAGATGTTTAGCTTGCTAAGGTTTAGGCTACTACAAACGGAACGAAACAGGGAGGGACCTGCCTGAATTTGTCCAATAGAAACTTTCTAGGCGGTATTGAATGTGTCAATGTCACCTTGATTACTACAATTTGTCTCTCGACATGTGCACCTACATTATAAATTTTAATTTGTAGCCTAGGTTGTTGCAACATCATGATGGATATAGGACAAATTTGAGTATCATGTAGTAGCTTAAACCTATCGATGTTACCTTGAGCTGGGTGAATGGAATATGAATGACAGTCATTCAGTATGCGGTAATAGAAATTAGACCATACTCATTAAAAAAAATCGTCCTCCCTTGGGCTGTTACGGTGACCGTATCACCGGCAGTAACGAGTCATGACCGCAGTCAAATTCCATGTGACTGTTGAGTCATGGTTACTAGTCTTCTCCAAAACTGTGCTCTGATGCCGCTGATGGTCATTAGGCCACTTGCTAATGACCTGGTACTCAGGGCTCTATTGTCCCATTTAATCACTCTGACATCAATGCAAACTAAATCAAATCAAACAGTTCAGCCCTGACATTGAGTTTGAGCGGAATAGGATCACCTGTTGCACAGAGAGAGCCAGCTCCTCATATCTGGTTGATGCATAGAATGAAATAAGGGTTTTATTTGCTCAACATTTCTATAGGCTGTGCAATTGCGTGAGAAAAACACGTTTTGATGCTGTCTATTAAAAAGAGGAGGATCCCATCTTTGTATAGGCTAGGCCTACTATATTTATTTCTCAACTTTCCTTATATTAAGCACATTGCTTTGCTTTTTAACTGAGGTAACCTACCTGGTTGGCATGAAAATGAACCACAGGAAAGCGTCCTCCATTCGTTATTCAAGTGCGTATGGATTACGTTTTTTTACCCTGCCCCTGTTCCGACAGGTGCATGGTAATTCTAAATCAAAACTCATTTCACAAATAGATTATTTAGTAGATGTAAAGACCAGATTATATTGAGAATAGTCTGATGGGTGAGAATATTATTATCACTTGTGAATGATGCCCAGCGTGTGCAGTCTAAAGGCAACAAATAGTGCATGCATTTTTTTTGCTACATTTTCAAATCATAGTGGACTGCATCATGTATAGGCCCATAGGCCTTCACTGCCTTCAGAAAGTATTCATACCCCTTCACCTTTTCCACATTTTGTTGTGTTACAGCCTGAATTTAAAATGTATTACATTGAAAAATGTTTGTAACTGGCTTACACACAATACCCCATAATGCCAAAATGGAATTATGTTTTTAGAAATGAAGACATGAAAAGCTGAAATGTCGTGAGTCAATAAGTATTCAACCCTTTTGTTATGGCAAGCCTAAATAAGTTCAGGAGTAAAAATTTGCTTAACAAATCACATAAAAAGTTGCACTCTGTGTGCAATAATAGTGTTTAACATGATTTTTGAATGACTACATCTATGTATCCCACGCATACAATTATCTGTTAAGTCCTTCAGTCTAGCAGTGAATTCCAAACAGATTAAACCACAAAGACCAGGGAGGTTTTCCAATGCCTCGCAAAGAAGGACACCTATTGGTAGATGGGCAACCATTTTAAAAGCAGACATTGAATATCCCTTTGAGCATAGTGAAGTTATAAATAACACTTTGGATGGTGTATCAACACACCCAGTCACTCCAAAGATACAGGCCTCCTTCCTAACTCAGTTGCCGGAGAGGAAGGAAACTACTCAGAGATTTCATCATGAGCCTAATGATGACTTTAAAACAGTTACAGAGTTTAATGGATGTGATAGGAGAAAAACTGAGGATGGATCAACAACATTGTAGTTACTTCACAATACTAACCTAATTGACAGAGTGAAAAGAATGAAGCCTGTACAGAATAAAAAATATTCCAAAACATGCATCCTGTTTGCAACAAGGCACATGTGAACCTTCATCATTATAGGGTATTGTGTGTAGATTGAAGAGGAAAACATTTAATTTAATCCATTTTAGAATAAGGCTGTAACAACATGTGGAAAAAGTCAAGGGATCTGAATATATTCCGAATGCACTGTACATTACATCTGGATAGATAGTATTTAATCATTATACATTGTATTTTCAGTCATATATACAGTTAAGTCGAAAGTTTATATACACTTAGCTTGGAGTCATTAAAACTCGTTTTTCAACCACTCCACAAATTTCTTGGTAACAAACTATAGTTTTGGCAAGTTGTTTAGGACATCTACTTTGTGCATGACACAAGTAATTTTTCCAACAATTGTTTACAGATATATTATTTCACTTATAGTTCACTGTATCACAATACTAGTGGGTCAGAAGTTTACATACACTAAGTTGACTGTGCCTTTAAACAGCTTGGAAAATTCCCGAAAATGATGTCATGGCTTTAGAAGCTTCTGATAGGCTAAATGACATAATTTGAGTCAATTGGAGGTGTACCTCTTTGCTTGACATCATGGGAAAATCAAAAGAAATCAGCCAAGACCTCAGAAATTTTTTTTTGGTCCGCCACAAGTCTGGTTCATCCTTGGGAGCAATTTCCAAATGCCTGAAGGTACCACGTTCATCTGTACAAACAATAGTACGCAAGTATAAACACAATGGGAACACGCAGACGTCATACCGCTCAGGTAGAAGACGCGTTCTGTCTCCTAGATATGAACGTACTTTGGTGAAAAAGTGCAAATCAATCCCAGAACAACAGCAAAGGACCTTGTGAAGATGCTGGAGGAAACGTGTAGAAAAGTATCTATATCCACAGTAAAATGAGTCTTATATCGACATAACCTGAAAGGCCGCTCAGCAAGGAAGAAGCCACTGCTCCAACTGCACATGGGGACAAAGATCGTACTTTTTGGAAAAATGTCCTCTGGTCTGATGAAACAAAAATCGAACTGTTTGGCCATAATGACCATCGTTATGTTTGGAGGAAAAAGTGGGAGGCTTCCAAGCCGAAGAACACCATCCCAACCGTGAAGCACAGGGCTGGCAGCATCATGTTGTGGGGTGCTTTGCTGCAGGAGGGACTGGTGCACTTCACCAAATAGATGACATCATGAGGCAGGAAAATGATGTGGATATATTGAAGCAACATCTCAAGACATCAGGAAGTTAAAGCTTGGTCGCAAAGGGGTCTTCCAAATGGACAATGACCCCAAGCATACTTCCAAAGTTGTGGCAAAATGGTTTAAGGACAACAAAGTCGAGGTATTGGAATGGCCATCACAAAGCCCTGACCTCAATCCTATAGAAAATGTGTGGGCAGAACTGAAAAAGTGTGGGCAAGCAAGGAGGCCTACAAACCTGACTCAGTTACAGCAGCTCTGTCAGGAGGAACGGGCCAAAATTCACCCAACTTATTGTGGGAAGCTTGTGGAAGGCTATCCGAAACGTTTGACCCAAGTTAAACCATTTAAAGGCAATGCTACCAAATACTAATTGAGTGTATGTTAACTTCTGACCCACTGGGAATGTGATGAAAGAAATAAAAGCTGAAATAAATCACTCTCTCTACTATTATTCTGACATTTCACATTTTTAAAATAGAGTGGTGATCCTAACTGACCTAGGACAGGGAATGTTTACTAGGTTTAAATGTCAGGAATTTAAATGTATTTGTCTAAGGTGTACTGTATGTAAACTTCCGAATTCAACTGTATATTATAGAACATGAACTTCTAAATCTACCCCTCTGCTACTCTCAGTCCATCCCACCTATCTCTGTAAACCACCATGTTGTGATTTCCATGTGCTATATTATTTTTTTAACTGTGCTGAGTTGTTTCACATAAACTCTGAACCTGCCTGCATTCTATAGTATCTACAGATTGTGAGTTAAAGATAAGTATTTTTACTAAAAGTATTATTATATTGTTGATTGATTGACAATGGTTTTCCAAATCTCCCAACAGTGCTATTTGTAGGGTTATTTTTAGATAAATGTTGTGATTTTCCAGCCGTACCTGAAATTGTGACCAGATACACGCTGCATATGGGCAATACAAAAATTAATGATTTAGTGATTCTGCCTTTTCGTAGCAAAATCTGCAGAGCTGAGCTGGTTGTATGCCCCATTACCTAACATTATATTTGTGGCAAGAATTTTGTAAAATAATTTTAAATGGAAAAACTCGTAAGATTTGAATCAAGCGTTGTTTTGCGTATATATTCGGAAACCATGTTCCACGGAATCGGCACATCAAAAATCTCTTCCCAACTATTTTGCAACTTGTATATATAATAATAAATACATCATTAATTAATTAATAAATAATAGTTTTATTTATGACATTTTTTTTGTTGCCAAATATGGTCTTTAATATAGGGGAGACAAACAAGTTCCCTATTTTCTTCCATTTGCATCCTCCATTTTTGCGGATTGCTTCGGTAGGTTACTTTACAGTTACTAGTTACCTGTCCAAAATTGTAATCAGTAAAATACCTTTTGTATTACCGAAACTCGGTACGGTAATCATATCACTTTCTGTTACTTTTGGATTATTTTCCCCTTACGATGCATTAGAAGAAGACTAAAAGGATCCTTCAAACGCGTTTGGTTTGTCATCATATGTCAATGCCATTGCGAAAACCAAAAGGTGTCATAATGCATTTTTATTTAAAATACAAAAAACTATCCCAGGGTTTAAAACATTGAGGTAGGTTTTCCCATTTTTTTTACTTGGGCTTTGCTCCTTTCATATTTCTTTTGATTCTGACAAACTCCCCATTGCCTGCCAGTGACAAGCATACCCATAACATGATGCCGCCACCACATTACTTGAAAATATAGACATTTGCTAATCTTGCTTGGCTGATGATTATGAAGTAAAAATGTATCTCGTTTCGTCTGTATTGGTCAAAGGTAATACCGTAAGTAGCACAGAGTGCAGTTGCCTCTCTTATGTAACATTTGATGCGTTCTCCACACTCTCATCCTCACAAGAACGTACTCAAGAGAACTTCCTTGGAGACTGAACTCGGAGCATGATAGTGTGGAGCAGCGTAGTATGCATATTGAGAAACACGTACAGTCTATGGTGGGATCTCACATTTTGAAACATGTTTTGAAAATGCATGTGATCAAACGAAGCATCACATTTTGTTGTCATTTAAATTTCATACAAGCTTTTGTACTTTTGTATCGGATCAGACTGCTTTGAAAATTTGACAAAAGCACATTTATTGGGTATAAAATGAACTAGCAAATGTTCATGTGCACTTTAAGCTTGCACCCACTCAGAGGAGAGGAAATAGAAAAAGAAATGCAACTTACTGTGTACCGAATTTTACAGAAATATCGACAATGTTGCAATATCTGGAAAGGGAATGAGATTGGGTAGCGCTAGCCAGTAATTACTCTAAGATTATATGGAATATAAATGTAACATAAATTGATTTGAACTTTGGGAAACATGAACAAATATTTATAATGGTGGAACAAAGTACTCAAATCGTGGGAGTTTGGACAGCACACAGCAGTAGTGGAGAGAAAGAGAGACACATGGTGTGTCTTCACTTAAACCGGTATACATTCAGATGGTTCACCGTTTCCCCCAATCTTTTAATTAAGAAAATAAAGATATAGAGACTAGAAAGCGAGAGAGAACGAGAGGTGGTTTCGTACAAACTACGGAGTCCTTATGGAGAACCTGTCATGTTTAAACTGATTTTCAAACAACAGCAAAGCCTTTAGTAGGTTTACTCAGCCCACTGGGTGGGTTCTTACAGTTAGGCCATTTGTTGAAACCCAATTTATTAAATTGTAAGTGCTGCATATGTTTCTCCCAATGGTTGATGATTGATATATAATTCATTCTAATTAACTTAATAATTATGACCCACCCCTCACTATTGTCATTGGTTGCACTAATTGCACTGTTTGTCTACATAACCTGGTTCAAGTATTCATGATATTACCCTGAAGGCACAGTGATGCCCAAACGTTGGTGATTTACCCAATGACTGGGAGTTTATGTGTGCAACTCTCTTTTAGATTTATTTTTTATAGATGATTGATATGGAACATAACTTATGAAACCTCCACTAAGGACGAATGTAGACACACAAGCCTTGCAGTAGTAACTCTTATTAGATAACTGATGTTTTTCTCTGTTGCTTGCTCCCTCTTTATCTTTCTCTTTCCCCTAGTGTAGCCTACACTAATTACACTATAGTTTGACTGCATCTTCGTGCAAATTAATAAAACAACTTTAGATAAGTCACTCTCACTTTTCCAAGTAGTCCATAGGCTACCAATATGATGGTCTTTTTATGCTTTAGGATTTAGAGAGGTCTGTTTGCCATTTATGTTTGTTAAATACTGAATAATATGGAATTGATTAGTACTGCAGCATTGGAATCTGGAGTTAGCCACCATAAAATTACAATTAAAATCAATACTGTGTCATATCCCTGCTCCACAAGCTGAACATGCCATTCTAACCTTGAGGCCTGTGCTATCCCTCACTTCAGGTCTTCAAGCATCAAGCTCAATAACCTAGCAGTGCGTGGCTACTGTGCTTTGAAGTAGAGATAGCATTTTCTATCTCCCTGCAATGACATCCTCAGTTTGTTTTAAAAGTTGGTTCATCATCTTTGTATTTGTCTGGTACTTTTCTGATGGGTAACTTCTACCTCACCGGTTTGTGGTATGGTAAATGCACTTTTGGTTTGACTCTTTTTTTTTCATCTATGAAGAGGAGATAAGTGGCATGCCATTCAATGAAGACCTTCAGTGCTTTCGTTGAAATTCCTCTGAACCTCTTGTTTTAGTTGTGCCTGAGAAAGTCCTACTGTATATGCTTATCCGCTGTCCATGGTCCTGAAATGCCAAACGAATGGAAAGGACTCTGGCTGCAGTCTGAGTGAGAGAGCCAGAGAGTTAGTGAGATTTTGATAGCTCTTTATGATGTTGCATTAGTGTACACAAGGTTTCGGTTTAGTTGCAGCCTTGTGCTATTTGGAGCCATATGACAGATTCAAATGGACTTAGTCATTATAATGTATATTTAGAAAGTTGTATTGCATGCAATATATTTGGCTCTTCATAAATCATATGCCGTTAAAAAGCTTCAGAATCTCTTGACATTTATTTTTAACACACTTATGTTTAGTCCATGTTTACATGTCTGTAGTTTACAAACCTGTAGATACATCCTTCAATTGTATTAATTTGAATAGTGAAAGTAGCTTAAATAAATCAGTCAACAAAAACAGTAGCTGTGATATCCACACTTCCATATGAAACAACCTTTAGAGGCTATCTGCGTCCTCTAATAGCTCATATTTGGTAGGGCAAACCAGATACATCGCTAAGACATTGGAATTAGAGATGATAGATTATACAGCACATCTGGTTGGAACAGGTGCAGTTCTCATATCCCCACCATGCTATCTGCAGCTGTGCTTGTTTCAGCTAACAACTATGGCTCTGGATTGCTTTGCCAGCACCTGACACTTCTCAGTCGGTTTGTACAGTAGGTGGTTATTTCAAGTAAGGGTTGTAAAACAGATGTGTCTTTGGTTTGTGGTACAGTGTGTTTCACTTATCTTCTCCCAACTACCACCAAGTGTAGCAATATGTTGTGCTATGGGGTAGGCTAGGTGGTGTGTCATTAAATGAAATAGCTGTGATGATACATTACGCCCTTTTAAACTACACACGAGTGCAAGCACACAATGTTCATTCATGTAATGGGCACAATAAAGGTCAGTTATCAACCTTTGCCATAGGTGTGTGATAAGTTGTGAACAGCTCTCACTATGTCTGACCCCTATTTGTATTCTTACAGCTCTAGCATTGTTCACAAGAGCTACAGTCACAGTGTAATCAGTTAGAGTGCCAATATTCATTTTTGTAGAGAGTATTTCCATTTTGCAACCAATGTGTTGGAATGAAACGCCAGTAGCCATTAGTGCAACAGCAAAGCTGTTAGAGAATGGCAGACATGTAAATACAGAATCATGTGTTACAAAATAAGCATACAATTTGTAAGACACTTCCAAAATGATTTCCAGATCATATTCTGTAGGGGTTCTGTTGTCCATAATCCATATTGCATTTCCCAGTGGGGTCTTTGCTGTATTTGTATAAAAAAATTATAAAGCATATATTTTAGAGCTCATACAGGAGCAACATGCAGTTTCCTGTGAGGGTTGGTAGATGATGGTATTTCTGTGGACAGCGTGACGAGTGAAGGGATTTTCAGGAAGCGGGTGGATTAGCCCTCTCAGATGGCAGAAGGAGAGCGATCTGCTCTGACAGTGTGGTGGTTACCCCATCTGTCGATAATTAGCTCTGTGCTACCTGGCACCAGGTGGTCGGTCGCTTCCACACTCCATCCACACCACATGGACAGGCTGAGGGACGCGGAGCAGAGCAAAGCAGGTTGTCCTCTTGCCTGGGGAGTTAACTGTCTGCGAGCCAGTGGGCTAAGCCGGGCCTCTGGTCTAGGCTTATTTGACATTGTATAAATCACACAGCAGTGGATAGATCCGTGCTGTGAAATATATATATGTATATATATATATATGTAGCCCTGCAAATTAAAGCTAAATGATCATTTTTGACGGCTTGTTATTTTGAAGATACCACCATTCAAAGCTTTCCCATTTTTCACCTGAACAGTAGCTAAGTTCCATTCTCTTCATCCCACGTATTGTCACTGTCGCTGTGCCTGCAGGGAGAGGCTATGGTGAGGGATGGACAGGGTTAGTCCTCCCATCCGTGTCTGATACATTATATACACATCTAACGGATAACAAGTTGATCACTTGAATTTTAATGAATCCAATGGAAAATATATCCCAAGGTTCTAGCTACATGAGTGGTGAAGGAGATGCCTGCAACATAAATGCATCAATGAAGACCTTTCTAAATATAACATTTTCAGATTTATTTCAGTAAGCAGCATATGTAGTATCTTGAAATCTATTAATCTTGGAAAGGGGGGTTATGCATCACATTTTCAAAAGCATCTAGTTGAGGCATAACTGGCAACTAGACTACTTGCCAGGATGTGAAATTATTCCTGAATGTGATCTTCATTTCCTCAGGTAACCTTGGACGTGTTGATTACATCAGTGAATTTGAGTTTGATCTGTTCATCAGACCTGACACCTGTAACCCTCGCTTCAGAGTTTGGTTCAACTTCACAGTGGAAAACGTGCGGGAGACACAGGTAGGTGGTGGATTTCCCTGAATTTGTATTAATACTGTATACTGCATTCCAAATATACACATATTTTCTTTATTGACTGTTACTATTAACCTGTCTGCCTTTATTCAAATTTCTATGCACACTTTTATGAGTATTTAAAAAAGAATGTGTCCGTAGCTCACAATTCCAAATGATTTCAAGTTTTGTTGTATCCTAGACCTTCAGAACAGAAGAGTTGTTTGTTTCATACCTGCTTCCTCATCACAGCACTGAGAAGCGCTAGCCACTTGCATGCGTTGAGCTCTCGGATTGGCTGAGAGCAGTGGTCACATGCCACAGAGATACTGTGTGAGGGAACAGAACGCGTGTTTCATGTCTGCGGACTGCTCAGGGCATTTGTGCCGAGGGCATTTGTTTAATTTTATCAACTCTGATTGGAGCTTCATCAGTTCTGTCATTTCGATCTAATTCAGAGAGAGAAAACAAGATACTAAAAAGGAGTCAACCGGCAGCGGAATTCTATTCCTGCTGTCTAATGTGTAGGCATACAAGCCTGGGTAGCTCTATGTTGAAAAGTGAGAGCCTGGGCTAAGAGACAGACGGAGCGAGAGAGCGTGGATGAAAAAATTGAATGCTGTCTTCTGCAGCCCTGCCCTATCGGCCCCATCTCCCTGCAGTGCTGTAGTCAGCGCTAATCAAATTTTATGGCCAAGAGATGAATGGGAGCCCTTAGCCAGGAGCCTTATCGATTTTAGGGCCAGATACGGCCCGGCATCCTGCGCCAACAGGATATTTGCTGTTGTGGCAAAAAAAAGAGGAGAGCGAAAGGCTAGTGAGAAGCCCACACGAACATACACTCAATGACTCTTGCATACACAGACATCTACAGGTGGGGGAAAAAGCAGTAGGAATAAACATTTTCACAATTAGCTTCTGAGTGTTTTGTTGATGCCACACAGTCCTTTCTTTATTTTATTTTATATATATCTCTAATTTCCTTTTTTTAGAATGCGAGCCTATGGGAATTGAATCAACTTCAGTAGGAGGTTGTAGGGTATCTGGTGCTTGTGTGTTTTGGTACGGTGTCGTGTGTGTTATACGTATGTGCACTGTAACTGTGTGTGTGTGTGTGTGTGTGTGGTGGTGGGGGGGGGGGTGAGAGAGAGTGAGTATGTTTGATGTAATTGTTATTTGGCGGTTTACTTGCATTTTATAAATAGAAATAAATAAAAATATGGCATGAGTAAATAAATAAATAGAGCTATGTGGAAGCTGTGCTATAGAGATATCAGTACATTCACAAGGAACTGGGCTAGAGTGTTTTATCCAACTAAGCCGACCGACTCTCAGTCGAGAACAGTGAAATTGGAAACAGTAAAAGCCCGTGATATTGGAACTGAGATGACCATTTTGAAGGAATGTAAGCTGGTGAAAAAGATTTGGTCGGCCTCAATCAGCTTAGCAGCTTTGTGGAAATTGGCTGCACCATAGCACGGTTATGATGGATGGATGTCTTTTTCTTTTCTTCTCTACAAAGCCTTCACCTCAAACTTCGTCTTGCTTTTGGTATGGTGAGACTGATGCTGGTTAATTATGTTGCAACGACTGAGCAAAGCATAGCAGCACTCTAAACTGGAGTTATCATTCAAGTAATTTTGACTGTTGAGCCAGTTATTAAATCCTAGCACTTCATGTTAGTCCAATGTCACCTAACCATAAAATATAGTCTACATATTTATGGACACTGATAGTGTGTCAGTGATGAATTGATGTTAGACCGCTTCTGCTTGTGATATAATTTCTCTCTTTTTTTAATCTTTTTTTTTTGTTGATATACTCGTGTAGCAATTTTAGGCAATAAGCCAGCCATGTTACTGCATTTATCTGTGTAGTACAAATATATCTCTTTCATGCAGTATTTCAAATTGAGAGAGCATGGAAACTATTCAAGATTCTTCCCCATATTTTCTCACCTCTGAAAAATATATATTGAGCTTTTTAACCAGTGGAAACAGTGATGTGCTGTGCCTCTATTTAATCCATGCTGTGGACGGTGGCTGTTTGACATCAAGCTGCGTGAAGGGCACGGCTGTGAGGTATTATCATAGAAATCTTTGGGGAGCAATACTATATATAATACAGTAAAACCACTGCCTTCAGCTACTGAAATTCATGTGTGATTTACAAGCTTCACTTATCCAGGAAAAGCTCAGCAGAGGCAGTTATTCTCCATAATCAAAAAATAGAAAGAATTGAGTTAGAATGTGAGGTGTCTTGAATTCCTAAAGGACAATAATCTCTCCAGAACTTTTTATATTGACATTTATTGATGATGATATGGTCTAATCTAACATGAGATATATGGCACATATATTAAATGACATTTCATCTCAGGTGACTGACTCATTTTGGGCAGTGTCATGCTGATAGGAACTATTAGATCATTCAGTTGTGCCCAACTGGGTGTCAAAGGGCATGATATAGATTTCTCAGATTTATGAATATTTCTAATTGAGCATAAAAGGTCTTCAAATTTCCTCTGCACTTTGCTATATTCTGAATAGAATGTGAAATGTACAATTTGCACATCAGTTTTAAGAGATGTGAATGTTTGGACATATTTTGCAGTGTATTTAGGAGAAGAGAGAAAGGCTGAGTAGTTTGGAGTCCCTGACTTGTCCACGAGCACGGTAATGGATGTAATGCACATTGATTTGTTTTCACAGAGGAGGGATGGGAATGTAGTTACGAGAATTGTCCTGTTTTTATGTTCAGTTAGGTCCGAAATTATTGACACCCTTGATAAAGATGAACAAAAATGACTGTATAAATTATTCAAATACTGAGCTACATTGTATGCAGAAAAAAAGGGAAAATATTTTATACTAATACAATTGGTCAGAGAAAGAGATTTTGTTTAACAAGTAATACATTTTTTTTCTAAAAAAGGTAGGGGTCAATATTGGTTTCAATACCTTTCAATACCTCACCTTGCGAGGATAATGGCATTGAGAATTATTATTATTTTTTGTATTTTTTATTTCTCCTTTATTTAACCAGGTAGGTCAGTTGAGAACAAGTTCTCATTTACAACTACGACCTGGTCAAGATAAAGCAAAGCAGTGCAACAAAAACAACAACACAGAGTTACACATGGAATAAACAAAAGTACAGTCAATAACACAATAGAAAAATCTATATACAGTGTGTGCAAATGTAGTAAGGAGGTAAGGCAATAAATAGGCCATAGTAGCGAAGTAATTACAATTTAGCAAATTAACACTGGAGTGATAGATGTGCAGATGATGATGTGCAAGTAGAAATACTGGTGTGCAAATGAGCAAAAAAAGTCAATAAAAACAAAATGGGGATGATGTAGGTAGTTGGATGGGCTATTTCCAGTTTTATGAGTTGAATGAGTGGTTTTATGAGTTTGATGAGTAGGGCGGCAGAGTAGCCTAGTGGTTAGAGCGTTGGACTAGTAACCGGAAGGTTGCAAGTTCAAACCCCTGAGCTGACAAGGTGCAAACCTGTCATTCTGCCCCTGAACAGGCAGTTAACCCACTGTTCCTAGGCCGTCATTGAAAATAAGAATTAAATAAAGGTAAAATAAAAAAATAAAGTACACATTGGGAGGGATCCTTCCAGATCCTTTATATCCTTTGTCTGCGCTTATGGATTGCCCTCTTGGCCATTGGAAAATTTTGATTTTTGTGGCCAATTAACCATTTCTTTGTGGATTTTGATGTGCGCTTGGAGTTATTGTCTTGTTGGAAGATCCACTTGCAGCCAAGTGTCAGCCTCCTGCAGAGACAACCAGGTTTTTGGCTAAAATGTCCTGGTACTGGGTAAAGTTCATGAAGCAAAATAGCCCCATAACATCAAAGATCCACCACCATTTTTTACAGTAGGTATGAGGTTATTTTCTGCTTATGTATTCTCATTTAGATGCCAAACCCACCACTGGTGTGCATGGCCAAAGAGCTCTACTTTCATGTCATCTGACCACAGCACTGGTTCCAATCCAAGTGCCAATGCCGTTTAGCAAACTCCAGATGTTTACATTTGTTGGATAACATGAAAAAGAACCTCTTGAATGCTGTATAATGTTTTTTAAATAAAACATTTAAATATCTGTGATGGTCAGGTTTGACCAGGGTGCTGTGGAAGGAAGCCTTGGTCCATGTCTGGGCGTGGCTATTTAACCCCTCCTTTCCTCTGTTGCCTGATGTCCTTCACTGCTGATGGGGACAGCCGGGTCCCCCGTGACTGCCGGAAGATGAGTGTAATCATGGCCGGCATGCCGTGGTGTGGCAGCGTGGTGTGGGGGCCTGCCTGTGGGAGGGCTTACGGTGCTGAGCTCCTGGATTAGAGGCTGCACAAGCAGTTTATCAGGTCTCTCCACACTGGCTCCCCCACTCTGCAACAGGTCTCGTCCTCTGTTTACTCTGCAATACTAAAAATACCGCACAGGCAGAGTCCCTGTTTTTTATCCTTTACCTTTTTTCCCTTCTTGCTTTGCTTTGGGAGCAGGACAGCCATTTATATTTCCTATGCCTGTTCTGCTGCTGTGGGGAATGCTTTCAAGGTTTCTCTCCCAGTCACTATAGAAGAGGAATGGGCTTTTGTGGTTTATTCAAAGGGATTATTCAACAAAGTGGGATTTGGGAACAAATAGGCTTACATCGGATATAAAGTTTTGGATTGTAGGTTTAAAGCGTGGTAAGAACATAGTAAGAGAAAATTGCGAATTTGAAAGACAGTCATTAAACAGTGCACTCAGAGAGTTCTGATGATATCAAGTAACTTTCCTCTCCAAGGGGAACTAATGGATCTTATTCTTTGTCAAGACCAATAGTCTTCAGATTTTGCATAATGAAATAGACAAAAGGATCTGAGGGCACACATTGGATTTTCTAATTATAGCAAAATCAGTTTCCATGGGTTATCTTCTGATACGATACTCCTTATAAAAATGTATTGCTTTATTTTTTAGCTTTATTAATTTAAAGCCTAGTCAAATACATTCTGATCTGAGTTATGTTTTGAAACAGAACAGACACCAAGTAGACTAAAGCCAACTTAGCAGTAGGCCTACTTCTGTTTTTATGCAAATATGATCACTATAACAGAATTCCTCTCAGTATTCACCGTATTAGTAATGATTGTTATTTAACAGATATACAATATTATTTTGGATTTGACAGTATAGAACCCCATCTCTGTATGCTGTGTTCATCAGGACTGTATATGCATCTGTGCGCCATAAAACAGAGTGAAAATGTGTGAATCACTGCCAAATCGAGATACAGACTCTGGTCCTCGTCCCAAATCATGAAAGAGGACGATTACATCTGTATGGCACTGCTACTACAAATATCAACTGCTACTACACATATCAGACAGACACATGTGACCAATTTATATACATTAAAATATATATTTCTTTCTACTTTTGATCTCTCTGCCTTTTGATACTCCTTGCTATGGGTGGTGGGGGTGCCTGGGAGGCCTTTTGAGGTCCTAAAAGGCTGAAATTGGCTGAGCAGCACTGCTGAGCCCAGCATGTGAGGCGGCAGAGAGGAGATGAGCAGAGCCGTTGTAAGGGAAGCACTGGGGCCATGTGGAGCGCTGTGCATCTGCATGAAATTATCAATGCAGAGTCAGGACATGGATCATCCTTTACACAGCGTAATGAATACAGATTGCGCACCGGATAGAGATGCTCTGCAATCTGCTGCGCCACAAATGAAACCACGGCTGTTCTAATCAAATAGTATTTTCATGCCAGCGCAGCCTTAAATTGGACTAAATTCAATTCCAGATTCTGGGTTATAAATGTTGTAATTAGGCTATTGTTTTAAAGGGGGGCCTGGTGTTGGCTCCCTCGCAGTGTGAGCGTTCCCCGTTCTGTTGTTGTAACCCGTTGGTGTCCAGATAATGGGAGGACAGAGTCCGATCACAGCACCACAGGGTTTAACGCCAGCATTCAGATGCAGACACGTTCATTATGCCAACTAGTGGCCTGGGAGCACACATTTTTCCCTGTTTATTAAACAGCAAGGAGCTACTAAGCAGCACTGTGGTGCTGCTTTGATGCTGCTTTTGTTTCTATTTATGTGGTTAATTCAATCAGCAAATGTTCTCCTTCTCGCTGCACTGTTTGCTCATAATGGCTAATTACTTCATAAATTGTTCTCATGATGTTATATCTGTGTTTATATCCAATGGGGGGCATGGTGATGGTTGTGCTTTAGCATTGTGGAGTTGGGCTACACGTTTGTTGACTGTCTGGGGATTTTGGTAATGAGCTAGAGAAGTGTTTCAGTTGTTCATTTGCTTACCCTTCACTTTGGAGTTGGTATAACATGGAAGAACTAGGCCTTCAGTGCATTATAAAATCAACACATAGATTCCTCATAGCTGGCTATCAAGCAGTAAGTGCTACACTCAGAACCATCACTCTGTAGGAGTGTAGACCGAAGCCTTGACTAGACCTCATATTGAATAGCTAATTAAATCTCCATGTTGTTGGTCTAATTATCACTCATGTAACCAAATCAACCGTAAGACTAAATGAGTAGTTCGAGGGGGAAAAAACAACCCTTCTGTAAGATAATATAGGGACCACCCAGGTTAAACGAATTTCACAACAGTGAGATGCCCCTAATGTACTGTATTTGTTTGAAAAGCCAGGCAGGTTTGTCTTGTTTTGAAACATGCAAGTCCTCAGCCCACATTTGCATTTTCATTCTATTCAGTGGCTTTCACTTATTACTCAAATGTTGTTTTTGAATCTCTAATTCCCTGGATGGCTCTCTGTATTGAACACAATTTCCCCTGTATTATTTGCTGTAGGAGGCTGCAGAGGGAGCTGCTGTCAATCTGTGTTCACGGTTAATGTTGTTAAGTAAAGCCAATATGGTTGTTTTCGCTGCGTGTTGTAATAAAGGTGGGGCTAGCGGGCGGTGTGCCTGGTAACATGAGAGCTAAGCGTGGGCGTCTGACTCCCCTGCTGCAGAAGAGGAGAGAGAGGAGAGGAGCCCATTCTAGGAGAGCCATTGATAGCCACTGCAGTTGGGGCTTACAGTGAGGTGGAGGGCCAGCATAACACACACTCACAATGGGCTGCAGTTTAATATAGGTCTCTAACTGAGGTCTCACGCTTAACCATGCTTAGGCAGGTTCATGTGCTCTTGCTATAAATGCCCTAATGGTGCCAAAATGCTTTGAGATAATTATTGTAAGTAAAGGCGATGTGAATAGTAATAACTTAATTGTTTTAACCATGTAACAGTGGCCTAATTATAGGAACCACTCTTTATTTCCTTTCTGAATGTACCCTTCTTAATAAGGATAATCTGCTATTAGCCTGTGTTGTGGAAATAATATAGCCTAATCAGAAAAAACAACAATTTCAAAAAAAAATTAATATGTTAATTCATCAGTATTGCCTCAACATTTGCAGTAGAATTCAGCTTTATTAAATCTAACATATCAGGCGTGTTGTTGCTAGCTGGTCCGTATAATATACTTAAGCAATAAGGCCCGAGGAGGTGTGGTATATGGCCAATAGGCCACAGCTCAGGGCTGTTCTTATGCACGACGCAACGCGGAGTGCCAGGACACAGCCCTTAGCCGTGGTATATTGGCCATATATCAAAAACCCCTGAGGTGCCTTATTACTATTATAAACTGGTTACCAACATAATTAGAGCAGTAAAAATAAATGTTTTGTCATACCAATGGTATACGGTCTGATATACCACAGCTTTCAGCCAATCAGCATTCAGGGCTCGAACCACCCAGTTATAATATAATAATATATGGTGTGTCGCAGTTAGCCTAGATATGGCGTGATATGATGTCTTTGCCTTGGAGGGGAAGTGTGCGGTGTGACAAGCTGAGAGGGGAGTGTGGCGATGGTGGTCCGTGATGGGTCGTTGGTCCATGCAGGATTTTATCTCCCAGCAGCACCTTGGGGTCGCTGCCGCCTGAACTCTGCAGTTCTATAAATCAGAGCCGGGGCCTTGACAGTGTGTATTCTTCCTGTCGTGGCTGCATTCTTCCTGTCGTGGCTGCAGGTAGATCCAGAGAGGCAGGATGTCAATGAAACAAAGCAGAACATATTCATGCTGTGGCGATTCCGTGCAGACCAGAGCCCTAGGGGATTTCTCATCGTCCATTTTTTCACTTCCTCCTCTTTGATGCCTGGGGTGAATCCTGCATGAATTTGTCACGACTTTGCTTACCAAGGGCTACCTCCTATCCTTGGATGTACGTGCACGAGCACACTCTTCTCTCTCACACGCTAACACACGTGCACTCACACACATTGAATGTTTATAATGTTTTTTTTTTATCAGTTGCCTTTTTGGGTCCATCATGCCTTTGGTGGGTGCATGTCATGCAAATTGCATGGATGCAAAACCAATTAGAATTTTATCTTGAATATAACCCTGGAATCCCAGTGTGATAGAGACTTTGAAAACCCACTGCTTGTACATCATGTGTGTGATATCTACACCACAGCCTAGCCAGAGATTGTTTGCTAGGAGTAAACAGATGTTGTTTGTCTTTCAGATGTAGAGATTTAAGTACTCCAGGGAGCCAATGGACCTGTCCTTCTGTCTAAACTTCCTAACTGAATCAAAAGTTGCTCATTGTTAACATATTTGGCTACACGAAGAGTGTTAAAAAGAAAAAGGGGAATGTTAGAAGTAGAGTGAGTGAGACAACATCTACTAGCTATATCACTATATAGGGCGGCAGGTAGTCTTAGAGGTTAGAGCATTGGGCCAGTAACCGAAAGGTAGCTGGTTCGAATACCCTAGCCGACAAGGTGAACAATCTGTCGATGTGCCGTACTACTATGGTTGACTCTGTAAAACAACACATTTCACATCCGGTGTATGTGGCAATTAAACATATTATAACATATTATATATTTGGACTCATTCAAGGTTTTTTTCCCAATTTTTTTTCTATTTTCTACCGTTAATTATAGTGAAGACATCCAATCTATGAAAACTATGAAATAACACATATGGAATCATGTAGTAACCAAAAAAGTGTTAAACAAATCAAAATATATTTTAGATTCTTCAAAGTAGCCACCCTTTGCACACTCTTGGCATTCGCTCAACCAGCTTCATGAGATAGTCACCTGGAATGCATTTCAATTAACAGGTGTGCCTTGTTAAAAGTTCATTTGTGGAATTGATTTCCTTCTTACTGCATTTGAGGCAGTCAGTTGTGTTGTGACAAGGTAGGGGTGGTATACAAGATAGCCCTATTTGGTAAAAGACAAAGTTCATAGTATGGCAGGAACAGCTTAAATAAGCAAAGAGAAATGACAGTCCATCATTACTTTAAGACATGAAAGTCAGTCCATGCGGAACATTTCAAGAACTTTGAAAGTTTCTTCAAGTGTAGTCGCAGAAATCATCTAGCGCTATGATGAAACTGGCTCTCATGAGGACTGCCTCAGGAAAGGAAGACCCAGAGTTGCCTCTGCTGCAGAGGATAAGTTCATTAGCGTTACCAGCCTCAGAAATTGCAGCCCAAATAAATGCTTCACTGAGTTAAAGTAACAGACACATCTCAACATCAACTGTTCAGAGGAGACTGCATGAATCAGGCCTTCATTGTCGAATTGCTGCAAAGAAACCACTACTTGCAGCAATTCGACAATGAAGGCCTGATTCATGCAGTCTCTGCATGTGTAGTTCCCACCGTGAAGCATGAAGGAGGAGGTGTGATGATGTGGGTGTGCTTTGCTTGTGGCACAGTCTGATTTATTTAGAATTCAAGGCACACTTAACCAGCATGGCTACCACAGCATTCTGCAGTGATACACCATCCCATCTGGTTTGCGCAACACACCTCCAGGCTGTGTAAGGGCTATTTTACCAAGAAGGAGAGTGATGGAGTACTGCATCAGATGACCTGGCCTCCACAATCACCCAACCTAAACCCAATTGAGATGGTTTGGGATGAGTTGGACCGTAGAGTGAAGGAAAAGCAGCCAGCAAGTGCTCAGCATATGTGGTAACTCCTTCAAGACTGTTGGAATAGCATTCCAGGTGAAGCTGGTTGAGAGAATGCCAAGAGTGTGCAAAGCTGTCATCAATGCAAAGGGTGGCTACTTTTAAGAATCTTAAATATAATATATATTTGATATATATATTTTTCTTTGTTTAACACTCTTTTGGTTACTACATGATTCCATATGTGTTATTTCATAGTTTTGATGTCTTCACTATTATTCTACAATGTAGAAAATAGGAAAAATAAAGAAAAACACTTGAATGAGTAGGTGTGTCCAAACTTTTGACTGGTACTGTATATACTGTATGTACAGTTGAAGTCGGAAGTTTAGCCAAATACATTTAAAGTTTTTCACAATTCCTGACATTTAATCATAGTAAAATATCCCTGTCCTAGGTCAGTTAGAATAGCCACTTTATTTTAAGAAAATGACAGAATAATTAATTTATTTCAGCTTTTATTTCTTTCCTCACATTAACAGTGGGTCAGAAGTTGACATACACTCAATTAGTATTTGGTAGCATTGCCTTTAAATTGTTTAACTTGTGTCAAAGTTTAGGGTAGCCTTCCACAGGCTTCCCACAATAAGTTGGGTGAATTGTGGCCCATTCCTCCTGACAGAGCTGGTGTAACTGAGTCAGGCCTCCTTGCTCGCACACACTTTTTCAGTTCTGCCCACAAATTTTCTATAGGATTGAGGTCAGGGCTTTGTGATGGCCACTCAAATACCTTGACTTTGTTGTCCTTAAGGCATTTTGCCACAACTTTGGAAGTATGCTTGGGGTCATTGTCCATTTGAAGACCCATTTGCGACCAAGCTTTAACTTCCAGACTGATCTCTTCAATATATCCATATAATTTTCCTACCTCATGATGCCATCTATTTTGTTATCTATTCATCTATTCATGATGCTGCCAGCCCCGTGCTTCACAGTTGGGAAGGTGTTCTTCGGCTTGCAAGCCTCCCCCTTTTCCCCCCAAACATTACGATGGTCATTATGGCCATACAGTTCTTTTTTTGTTACATCAGATCAGAGGACATTTCTCCAAAAAGTATGATTTTTGTCCCCATGTGCAGTTGCAAATCGTAGTCTGGCTTTTTTTATTGCGGTTTTGGAGCAGTGGCTTCTTCCTTGCTGAGCGGCCTTTCAGGTTATGTCGATATAGGACTCGTTTTACTGTGGATTTTGATATTTTTGTACCTGTTTCCTCCAGCATCTTCACAAGGTCCTTTGCTGCTGTTCTGGAATTGATTTGCACTTTTCGCACCAAAGTGCGTTCATCTCTAGGAGACAGAACGTGTCTCCTTCCTGAGCGGTATGACGGCTGCGTGGTCCCATGGTGTTTATACTTGCGTACTATTGTTTGTACAGATTAACGTGGTACCTTCAGGCGTTTGGAAATTGCTCCCAAGGATAAACCAGACTTGTGGAGGTCAACATTTTTTTCCCGAGGTCTTGGCTGATTTCTTTTGATTTTCCCATGATGTCAAGCAAAGAGGCACTGAGTTTGAAGGTAGGCCTTGAAATACATCCACAGGTACACCTCCAATTGACACAAATGATGTCAATTAGCCTATCAGAAGCTTCTAAAGCCATGACATCATTTTCTGGAATTTTCCAAGTTGTTTAACGGCACAGTCAACTTAGTGTATGTAAACTTCTGACCCACTGGAATTGTGATACAATTAATTATAAGTGAAGTAATATGTCTGTAAACAATTGTTGGGAAAATGACTTGTGTCATGCACAAAGTAGATGTCCTAACCGACTTGTCAAAACTATAGTTTGTTAATAAGAAATTTGTGGGGTGGTTGAAAAACAAGTTTTAATAACTCCAGTCTAAGTGTGTGTAATCTTCTGACTTGAACTGTATACTGTTATTTCTTGTGACATATGTCAACATTATTTTCAAAATCATCAAAAGAATCTTGAAATGTATTTGACCAAATACAAGAAGTCTGAATATGACATTCCATTTACATTTTAGTAATTTAGCAGACACTCTTATCCAGAGTGATTTAGAGTTTGTTCATTCATCTTAAGGTATCTAGGTGGGACCGCCACATACATTACCTCAGTCATAGTAAGTACATTTCTCCTCAGTAAAGTAGCTGTCAGCAAAGTCAGTGCCAGTAAAAATAAATGTGAGTGTTAGTTCATGAAAAGGCAAGGTTGTTGTTGTTGTCTAGTTGTTTTTTTTTGGTGTATTAGCTGTGGGATTATTTAAGATACTCTTTGAAGAGGTAGGGTTTCAGACGTTTTCGGAAGATGGGCAGGGACTCGTCTATCTTAGCTTTAGGGGGAAGCTGGTTCCATCATTGGGATGCCCGGACAGAGAAGAGCTTTGACTGGGCTGAGCGGGAGCTGCCCTCCCATAGAGGTTAGGGCCAAAAGGTCTGGGCCTAGATTCACAAATCCTTCTTAATAAGAAATGTCTTCTTAACTATATACTTATGAAGAAATGTAAGCAAAGTTGCTATTCCTCCAAAAGGATTTTGGAAATGTTCTTGCGTTATTGCTTATGTTTCTCCTTAAGCAAAAAAATTAAGAAATTATTGAAAATAAAGTTATTCAATTGTTCTTGGAGATGTTCGTTATTCCAAGACAGCTAAACCCTTGTCATAAACTCAGGGCTGTGAGATAATAAACCAATGTCAGCAATTAAGTATGTTTAATTCACTCACAAACTTCATCAGCTCTTAGCAAACTGTTAGAAAAAAAGTATTTGACCAAATACAATGCTATTTCTCTGTAAACAAACTAACAACATACTTTCAGCATGCTTATAGAGAAGGGAACTCAACATGTACTGCACTGACACAAAATGCTGATGATTGGTTTGTTAGATATTGATAATAAGAAGATTGTGGGAGCTGTACTTTTAGATTTCAATGCAGCCTTTGATATTATTGACCATAACCTGTTGTTTATTAAACATATGTGTTATGGCTTTTCAACCTCTGCCGTATCGTGGATTCAGAGCTATCTATCTAATAGAACTCAAAGGGTTTTCTTTAATGGAAGCTTCTCTGATTTCAAACATGTAAAGTGTGGTGTTCCGCAGGGCAGCTCTCTAGGCCCCCTACTCTTTTCTAATTTTACCGATGACCTGCCACTGGCATTAAACAAAGCATGTGTGTCCATGTATGCTGGTGATTCAACAATATACGCATCAGCAACCACAGCTAATGAAGTCACTGAAACCCTTAACAAAGAGTTGCAGTCTGTTTTGGAATGGGTGGCCAGTAATAAACTGGTCCTGAACATCTCTAAATCTAAGAGCATTGTATTTGGTACAAATCATTCCTTAAGTTTTAGACCTCAGCTGAATCTGGTAATGAATGGTGTGGCTGTTGAACAAGTTGAGGAGACTAGATGACTTGGCGTTACCTTAGATTGTAAACTGTCATGGTCAAAACATATACAGTGTTTTGCAAATAAATTCATAAAAAATCCTACAATGTGATTTTCTGGATTTTTTTTCTCATTTTGTCTGTCATAGTTGAAGTGTACCTATGATGAAAATTACAGGCCTCTCTCATCTTTTTAAGTGGAAGAACTTGCACAATTGGTGGCTGACTAAATACTTTTTTTGCCCCACTGTACATTCAATGGTTGTAAAGATGGGGAGAGGTTTGTCCGTAATAAAGAGATGTTCTGCTTTTTGACACCACACTCCAAAAAGCAAGTTCTGCAGGCTCTAGTTTTGTCTAATCTTGATTATTGTCTAGTCGTGTGGTCCAGTGTGGTCCAGTGCTGCAAGGAAAGATATAGTTAAGCTGCAGCTGGCCCAGAGCAGAGCGGCACATTTTGCTCTTCATCGTAATTAGAGGGCTGATATAAATACTATGCATGCCCGTCTCTCTTGGCTAAGAGTTGAGGAGAGACTGACTGTATCAGTTATTTTTAAGAATAACTGAAACTTTAATGTGTTGGAAATCCCAAATTGTTTGTATAGTCAACTTACAGTCAACTTACACACAACTCTGACACACACACTTACCCTACCCGACATGCCACCAGGGGTCTTTTTACAGCCCCCAATTCCAGAACAAATTCAAGAAAGCGTACAGTATAACCCTTATCGCATGGAACTTCTTTCCATCTCATATAGCTCAAATAAACAGCAAACCTGGTTTCAAAAACAGATAAAGCAACACCTCACGTCACAACGCCACTCCCCTATTTGACCTAGATACTGTGTGTGTATGCTTTGATAAGTGGGCTACGGGTGCCTTTTTTAAAGAATGTATGTAGTTCTGTCCTTGAGCTGTTCTTGTCTATTGAGGTTCTGTATTATGTAATGTTTCATGTCTTTTGTGGACCCCAGGAAGTGTAGCTGTTGCTTTTGCAACAGCTAATGGGGATCCTAATAAAATACCAAATACCTAAATCTGAAAGTTTCAGTGTTGATTATTTTAAACCGAAGAACATGTTTTAGAACAGTAAACCCAGTATGAAATATGCTAATATGATTGTGTTTGCTAGCTAAATTGGTTGCCTAGGGACAATAAACTTAAGATAGTTAAGAAATTTGTTTGAAGATATTTCTAAAGTTCGCAAGAAAATCATTAACATAGTGTTGAGGAATTGACTTACTATCTTATGAACGTGTTTTTAAAAAATAAGCTTCTTACGTTTTTGCATGAGAAATGTTTTAGGAATCTGGGCCCAGAGGTGGCAGAACAGAGTACTCAGGTTGGGGTGTAGGGTTTGAGCATAGCATGAAGTTAGGGAGGGGCAGTTCCTCTTGCTGCTCCGTAGGCAAGTACCATGGTCTTGTAGTGGATGCGAAAGGTTGCCAGATCTGACATAGGAAAACTTGTAGGTTGAACACCATGTGGGCTGTGGCATTCTAGATCATTTGCAGACATCACAGTCCCTTGTAGCTCAATTAATAACTAGCAGCTGACCACACCTCGTGAATCTTTAATTGATCACACTGAATATATTGTCAGTTTAATTGCACAAAAAAAGACATTGTAAAGTGAAAGTTAATTCAATATATGGGATTGAATTAACTATAACTATAGACGGACTAACTTCTGCCCCATGGAAGCATCGTTTTCATGACGTCAGTTAACCCATCTATAGATTGACATTTTAATTGCACATTCATTATTTCCTAATTGTCTACATGAATAACTCTCCTGATTTAACTTGATGATCTGTGGTTGAGAGTAGAAAGCTGTAATATCTTATGTTTCACGGAGTCGTGGCTGAACGATGACCCGGATAATATAGAGCTGGCTGGGTTTTCAGTGCATCTGCAGGACAGAGCAGCTACGTCTGGGAAGACGAGGGGTGGGGTGTGTGTCTATTTGTCAATAATTGCTGGTGCGCGATGTCTAATATTCAAGAAGTCTCGAGGTATTGCTCGCCTGAGGTAGAGTTCCTCATGATAAGCTGTAGGCCACACTATCTACCAAGAGAGTTCTCATCTATATTATTCGTAGCCGTCTATTTACAACCACAAACCAATGCTGGCACCAAGATCGTACTCATCGAGCTGTATAAGGCCATAAGGCCATAAGCAAACAAGAAAATGCTCATCCAGAAGCTACATTCCTAGTGGCCGGGAACTTTAATGCAGGCCAACTTAAATCCGTTTTACGTCATTTCTACCAGCATGTGCAACCGGGGTGAAAAAAGTAACTGTAGACCACCTTTAATCAACACACAGAGAAGCATACAAAGCTCTCCCTCGCCCTCCATTCGGCAAATCTGACCATAATTATATCCTGCTGATTCCTGCTTACAAGCAAAAACTAAAGCAGGATGTACCAGTGGCTCGCTCAATGCCGAAGTGGTCAGATGACGTAGATGCTACGCTACAGGAGTGTTTTGCTAGCACAGACTGGAATATGTTCCGTGATTCATCCAATGGCATTGAGAGATATACCAACTCAGTCACTGGCTTCATCAATAAGTGCATCGACGACTTCATCCCCACAGTGACCGTAAGTACATATCCCAACCGGAAGCCATGGATTACAGGCAACATCAGCACCGGCTAAAGGCTAGAGGTGCAGCTTTCAGGGAGCGCGACACTAATCCGGACGGTTATAAGAAATTGCGCTATTCCCTCAGATGAACCATCAAACAGGCAAAGCATCAATACAGGACTAAGATTGAATGCTACTACACCGGCTCTGATGCTTGTCGGATGTGACAGGGCTTTCAAACTATTACGGACTACAAAGGGAAACTGCCCATTGACGCGAGACAACAACAACCTTTCCCTCAATGTGAGCAAGACAAAGGAGATGATCGTGGACCAAAAGAAAAGGAGAGCCAAACTGGCCCCCGTGAACATTGACGGGCTGTAGTGGAGCGGGTCCAGAGTTTCAAGTTCCTTGGTGTCCATATCACCAACAAACTATCATGGTCCAAACACTCCAAGACAGTCGTGAAGAGGGCACGACAACACCTTTTCCCCCTCAGGAGACTGAAAAGATTTGGTATTGGTCCCCAGATCCTATACATTACTGTAGCTGCACCATCATGAGCATCCTGACCGGTTGCATCATCGCCTGGTATGGCAACTGTTCGGCATCCGACCGTAAGGCACTACAGAGGGTAGTGGGTACGGCCCAATACATCACTGGAGCCAAGCTTCCTGCCATCCAGGACCTATATACTAGGTGCTGTCAATCTTTTATTTAGTAAATATTTTCTTAATTCTATTTCTTGAACTGCATTGTTGGTTAAGGGCTTGTAAGTAAGCATTTCACGGTACGTCTACACCTGTTGTATTCGGCGCATGTGACGAATAAAATTTGATTTGTTTCAATATAAGATACATTTTGCATTAATAACATTACGCCCTCATTGTTAAATAGTTTGACATATTACTAGACTTATTTAAATGCAGTTATTTATGAAGGTAAAGCCCATTAATACAATTGATTTTGTATGTTTTTGGGACACCTGTAAATAACATGAAAAGATTGTTTCCCTTCTTTGAAATTTCATATCAGTGTTGGCCAACATAAAACTGACAGGCTATCAATGCTGTCAAACTATTTCTCCCAAAGGACTGCCACCGTGGGTGGCTGGCAGTGAATATATGATGCTACGCAGTTGAAAAGCGTGAAATGCAGGGGACTGGAAAAATAAGAAAATTTAAATGGAAAAGACGTACATAAAAGCCAAGAGAGTAAAAGTTTGGAGTATAATGAGCAGTTGGAATGTGTGTTTTGTTGAATTAATCAGCCAAGAGGAGTGCTGTTAGAACACATAAAAAGTAGGCTGAATGCCTTTCATGTGACATGTGTAATTAAGAATGATTTTATACTCCTTGTTTTCACAGGCTCTGAGAGAGCGGGCGAAGACTGTTCATCTCCTTCTGTAGTTGATGAGATGCAGCTTTTAAATACACCCCTATTAGAATGACACCATTTCCCTTTCCAAATGTAAATCTTACTGTCATACTTGAATGTTGGGATGTTTTGAGAGAGGGCCCTTTTGAGAAGTCTGTATTTACTCTGACACCACACCATCTCTACAGCCAGAACATTCTTTATTAGACTCACTTTGACATTTGGAGGAGTGTGCTCTCATTTTGCCTGCAACAAGTGAATAATAGGCTACATCCTTGTCTGTCTCAAATAAGCCCGAAATCAGAGTTGTGTTTTACATGTCAACAGGACCTCTAAAAGCAAAAGCAAAGCCCCAAAAGAGAGATGGTACGGGGCAGATCAGACGTGAATGATGGAGCGTTGGTGTTATGGAGAAAGACACTGGCTGTAGTGGACTGCCAGGTGCCATCATCTCACTGAGCAGACAGGAGTGGAAGACCGAGGGCATGACACTGGACAAGTATATCTGCTCAGGGTTGTCTCTGCAGTCTCAGTCTGTCATGGTTACTTCAACATTTTCAATTGTATGGAGAGGAATTGGTTACTCTGTTTGTTTTGGTATGTTGTTAGATTCGAAATGCACAGAAAACAAAATGTTTTCCCTCGGACTCTATTTATTACTCCACATGTTAATGTTCTGTCAGGTTGAAAATATTAGCGTTTTGGGTTCAGCATTTACAGCTAAACAACTTATTTCACTTGTCTGATGGTACAGTAGATGTGCTGGAGGAAAGACACCACAACCAATATAGGCCTTTTTCTTGTCGGTTTGCAGAATCTCACATCTTTACTTTAGTGTGCCGAGAAGCACTACATAACCATTATAAATATTCCAAGCAAGAGGAATTTTCATCAATTTCAAATCAAGCAATGAAATGTCCATTGAAATGATAGCTATCAAAATATTAGTGATAAGTAATTGTACGGTATCTAATGTAGACAGATGGGCCTTGCAGACTGGCCTATTTTTAATGCAGGTTGAGTTGTTGTGGCTGAGCCCATCATCAACAAAAACTACATTAACCTCAGCAGCCATGCCTGTGGGGCTCATACTTCAATTTCTTACCGAGAAATAAAGTTCCTGGCCCAGGGCACACAGGCAAGCAGTGTTGTTAATGGCTTATTTACTGTTTAATGGCTATACTGAACCAAAACAGCAATTCATGTAAAAAAAATGGCAATTAAACAGCAGGGTTTGGTGGAAGTTATTTGCTAACTTCATCTGGGCTTTGCATTCTGCACACCTCTGATAACTTTGGCTCATTTTATGTGGAGGCAGAGGAAGCTTATATTACAGTTACTTCCAACTCAGGAAATAGGCTAGTATCTATACACAACCCTTTCCTGTACTACAGATAGTGGCCTTTATATGCCATGCCTTTCATGTATTCTATGGATGCCATCTTACAACACAGCTTTTAAATCTGCTTATCATCAACCTCTACTCTATGTTTTACTATTCCAGATCATGAAAAGCCAACAACACAGCTCAATGTGCTTCATAATATCCATATTTAAGCAGCTGGGTCCTCTTTTTTGCCATCTCCTTTTCTCATTGACTCTTTTTATTTATCTCCTATTCCAATTTCCAATCCCCACAATCTCTTTCTCTTCCCATCCTTTTCTACTCTTTCTCTGTGACTCTCTCTAGCCTTGATAATACCATCGCTCAAGCAGTGAGGTGTTGCAGGCACTTTGTTGCTGACCATGGTGCTGAAAGCCTCCTGCCTTCAAATTGCCAGAGTGTTCATTTCATGGTTCATATACCCCGGTCTCCATTTGTCAGGACGCCGTTAGCGTGGGTGCTTATTTCTTTAACCCCTTCCCTTACAAATGATAACAAATCAAACACACATTTGTTTCGGCTCATGGGGACGGCTCTCTGCCATGGCCGTGATTTCAATTAAGGGGGTGGGTACGTGTTGTGTTGAGTGAGTGGTTATTTGAGCTGTGTGCCACCCTTGGCCATTGTTCTACTAGCTGTTTAGTCTTTGAATTCCCCTTTCGAGAGGCTAGGTCAATGTTGCAGTCATGTATGGTACTTAAAGCTGTAATATGTCACTTTTTAGGCAACCCAACCAAATTCACATAGAAATTTGAGTTATACAATGCCTTTAGAAAGTATTCACACCCCTTGACTTTTTCCACATTTTGTTGTGTTACAGACAGAATTTTAAATTGATTAAATATAAGAAAAAATGTCACTGGTCTACACACAATACCCCATAAAGTCAAAGTGGAATTATGTTTTTCAGAATTTGTACTAATTAATTAAAAACAAAAGGCTGAGATGTCTTGAGTCAATAAGTATTCAACCTCTTTGTTATGGCAAGCCTAAATAAATTCAAGAGTAAAACTTTGCTTATTATAGTGTAACGTTTATTTTAATGAATATCTAATCTCTGTACCCCACACATACAATTATCTGTAAGGTCCCTCAGTCGTGCAGTGAATTTCAAACAGGTAGGTTTTCCAATTCCTCGCAAAGAATGGCACCTATTGGTAGATGTGAAAAAATAAATTAAATGAAAGCAGATGTTGAATATCCCTTTGAGTTTCAATACACCCAGTCACTACAACGATACAGGTGTCCTTCCTAACTCAGTTGCCGGAGAGGAAGGAAACAGCTCAGGGATTTCACCATGAGGCCAATGGTGACAGTTACAGAGTTTAATGGCTGTGAAAGGAGATAACTGAGGATGGATCAACACCATTGTAGTTACTCCACAACACTAACCTAAATTACAGAGTGAGAAGAAGGAAAATTGTACATAATAAACATTTTCCTAATCATGCATCCTTTTTGCAACAAGGCACCAAAGTAATATTGCAAATAATTTGGCAAAGCAATTAATTTTTTCCACAGAATACAAAGTGTTATGTTTGGGTCAAATCCAATACAACCACTCTCCACATTTCCAAGTGTAGTGGTGGCTGCATCATGTTATGAATATGCTTGTAATTGTTAAGGACTGGGGAATTTTTCAGGATAAAAAATAAATGGAATGGAGCTTTGCATAAGCAAAATTCTAGAGGAAAACCTAGTTCAGTCTGCTTTCCACCAGACACTGGGAGATTAATTCACCTTTCACCAGGACAATAACCTAAAACACTAGGCCAAATCTATAC
Source organism: Oncorhynchus kisutch (assembly GCF_002021735.2). Lineage (NCBI taxonomy): Eukaryota > Metazoa > Chordata > Actinopteri > Salmoniformes > Salmonidae > Oncorhynchus > Oncorhynchus kisutch. The sequence continues at coordinate 31,113,777 of NC_034186.2, forward strand.
TGGAGTTGCTTACAAAGAAGGCATTGAATATTCCTGAGTGGCAGAGTTACAGTTTTGACTTAAATCTACTTCAAAATCTATTAAAAATACCTGAAAATGGTTGTCTAGCAATGATCAACAAACAATTTGACATATCTTGAAGAATTAAGAATTTTAAAATAACGGGCAAATGTTACACGATCCAGGTGTGGAAAGTTCTTATAGACTTAACCAGAAAGACTCACCGCTGTAATCTCTGCCAAAGGTGCTACAAAGTATTGACTCAGGGGTGTGACTACTTACAGTACCAGTCAAAAGTTTGGACACACCTACTCATTCCAGGGTTTTTCTTTATTTTGAATATTTTCTACATTGTAGAATAATAGTGAAGAAATCACAACTATGAAATAACCAAAAAAGTGTTAAACAAATCAAAATATATTTCATATTTGAGATTCTTCAAAGTAGCCACCCTTTGCCTTTAAAAAAAATAGTTGATGACAACTTTTCACACTCTTGGCATTCTCTCAACCAGCTTCACCTGGAATGCTTTTCCAACAGTCTGGAAGGAGTTCCCACATATTCTGAGCACTTGTTGGCTGCTTTTCCTTCCCTCTGCTGTCCAACTGTGGAGGACAGGTCATCTGATGCAGCACTCCATCATTCTCCTTATTGGTCAAATAGCCCTTACACAGCCTGGAGGTGTGTTGGGTCATTGTCCTGTTGAAAACAAATGATAGTCCCACTAAGCGCAAACCAGATGGGATGGCGTATCGCTGCAGCCATGCTGGTTAAGTGTGTCTTGAATTCTAAATAAATCACTGACAGTGTCACCAGCAAAGCACCCCCACACCATCACACCTCCTTCTCCATGCTTCAAGGGGGGAACCACACATGCGGAGATTATCTGTTCACCTACTCTGCGTCTCACAAAGACTGTAACACAACAAAATGTATAATAAGTCAAGCTGTATGAATACTTTCTGAAGGCACTGTAGATTTGTCCTTTTCATTGAAAGCAAGTCTAAGAAGTGGTAGATCTCTTCCATGTTTGCTATTTCTATGCTTCCCATTCTTAAGTTTTGTTTTTGCGTCTTTTATTTTCGGTTTTCTACACCAGCTTCAAACAGCTTAAAATACAACATCTTTGGAACAATGATTCTCTTCAGTATGCATTGCTTGTTTATCACACAAATGTAAATTAGGCAAACTATAAAGATTTTGCAACAAGGAATCACTGTAATCATAATTGGATATGTATTGCACTGTACTCATTGCACTGCAACGACTCACACATTAACAGACTGCTGATATTATGGACTTGGTGTCTCAGAATACTGAGGTAGTTTCAAATCAAAAGAGCAGAATAAGATTAAATGGTCTTGACTATATGTCATGAAACATACTAGGCTCCTGAACTAGATACTGTAGCTTTGCTCTTTTAAATCTGAAAGGAGCGTGACACGCTTCTACTGTTCTTTGGTAACTAAGGCATTAGCATTCTGCAGACTTTGGCCTCCTGTCCTGTCGCAGGCATCATATGCCTTTGAAAAGTAGATGGGCTGACCTTATAGGCTTTGCCAAGGTAGAGGGAGATCTGCAAGATGAGTAAATGTGGTGAGCTCTCCCACTAAAGCTACCCCCGTGCTTCCTCCCGCTTACTCTCCAGTGTCCTTGATTTAGAGTGCTGCTTCTCTGAGGTCCAAATTGTCCTTCATGCCAAGCTAGATTTGTGAGCGGTATGCCAAACACTTAAGTAAATGTGTTTTTCAATCTATCAGCTCCCCTACTGCCCCCTCCCCACCACCAAATCCCCCATGCTTGCTAGAGCCTTCCTTCTCTCTGTCTTCTACTTCTGCCTGTCATGCTGTTGTTGCCACCATCCTATAGAGCATCATCCCTCACAGGCCTCGATAAATAACCCTCTACCTTTGCCCCTGAGTTGCGCTGAATCACATTTGTTAAACCATCCCCTGCAGTGAGGGAATTTATGCTCTTGCTATTTGCTCTAGGGGATTGAGTTTTAAATTGCACAGTACAAGCCTGAGTGCTAGAAGGCTTTGGATTACAACAAAAACCCCAGACCGGATATTTACACCATGAATTTGTTTTATAAAATAGTGATTCATAATTTCAACTGAGAAGTCTCCAACTGCAAATCTGTACTGCAGTCCTTGGCCAAACAAGTTCTGAATTGTATTGAAAGGAAGACACAACAGGAAAACTATTTGGCATTTTATGTCATTTTTTAAAATGTCATTTTAGGTGGAAATTGAAAAAAAGGGTCCCATCCTTAAGAGGTTTTAAAGACCATTAAAGAAAATGGGGCATTTAATTTGCAGAGTTCCCTAGCTCCCCAAAAGGAGTTGTTTTGCATATGAATGAAGATTGATCAGGGCTTCTTGTACACACACACACACAGAGGCATATACTAGTTGAGGAGTGAAATAGTAACTTCATTAAAAATGAATAACTGTTTCTCTTTTGGTTATACTCCATTGCTCTAGAGCCTGGTACAACAGAAAATGCCCAGATGACCAGGTAAGAAGTCTTCTCTGAAATCGCCACTATCCAGATGGCACCATTAACGATTAAGCCAGTACATTTTCCTTTTATAATTGACTCCATAGGCTATTAAGCAGGTTGGCACAAGGTTGGCTCTGTGAAACTTGTCCAGATGTTCTCCTGTAGACAGCCGTGCGTCAAGTGGAGATTTATTTCGGGGAGTGCAGGTTGTTGTTGTGGATGCATGCGGTGGGTCCAAGGCTGTGTACAGATGGACAGAGGGGTGGGTGGTGGAAGAAGTCAGACTCAATTATATCAATGTCTCTATCAGTCTGGCTGCCCCCTTCTGCTCTCTCCCTCTTTCTACAACCTCAGGGAATGATCTGAGACTGATATGTTCTCCTTCCTGTTAGAAATATTTGTCTGTTTTGGTTTTATTTACAGATCAATTTAGCTGCCACTTCCTGTATACATAAACAGAGAGTTGTTTAAAATGTTGACTTTAGATGATGCTGATAGATAGATACATTTTTGTCAAGAGCAGTATAATGCTCATCAAGTATCATGCAACACGAGCTGACAATGCTTGTGTTAAGTTGTAAAACAAATTCATTTGAATCCATAGAGACGTGAAGGAGAAGCTCGTCGGACGTTGATCTCTTCTCGGCTAGGTCCTCATTTGGGACCAAAGTTCCTTGCATGTCAATGACTGGTGTTATTATTGAAGATGTGTCATAGGATGATGAACAGTAGTCTATTTGTTATGATGTAGACTTAGATATGGCCGAGAGATCATGTTTGAGGTAGTCACCTCATACAAGTACTTGGGAGTATGGCTAGATGGTACACTGTCCTTCTCTCATCACATATCCAGGGGCGGCAGTGTAGCCTAGTGGTTAGAGCATTGGACTAGTAACCGAAAGGTTGCAAGTTCAAATCCCCGAGCTGACAAGGTACAAAATCTGTCGTTCTGCCCTTGAACAGGCAGTTAACCCACTGTTCCTAGGCCGTCATTGAAAATAAGAATTTGTTCTTAACTGACTTGCCTGGTTAAATAAAGGTAAAAAAAAAAAAAAAAAAAAAAAAAAAAAAAAAATATCAAAACTGCAGGCTAAAGTTAAATCTAGACTTGGTTTCCTCTATCGTAATCGCTCCTCTCACCCCAGTTGCCAAACTAACCATGATTCAGATAGCCATCCTACCGATGCTAGATTACAGAGACATAATTTATAGATTGGCAGGTAAGGGTGCACTCGAGCGGCTAGATGTTCTTTACCATTCGGCCATCAGATTTGCCACCAATGCTCCTTATAGGACACATCACTGCACTCTATACTCCTCTGTAAACTGGTCATCTCTGTATACCCGTCGCAAGACCCACTGGTTGATGCTTATTTATAAAACTCTCTTAGGCCTCACTCCCCCCTATCTGAGAGATCTACTGCAGACCTCATCCTCCACATACAAAACCTGTTCTGCCAGTCACATTCTGTTAAAGGTCCCCAAAGCACACAAATCCCTGGGTCGCTCATCTTTTCAGTTCGCTTCAGCTAGCGACTGAAACGAGCTGCAACAAACAATCAAACATTCAAAGACTCAATCATGGACACCCTCACTGACAGTTGTGGCTGCTTTGTGTGATGTATTGTTGTCTCTACCTTCTTGCCCTTGGTGCTGTTGTCTGTGCCCAATAATGTTTGTACCATGTTTTATGCTGCTACCATGTTGTGTTGCTACCATGCTGTGTTGTCATGTGTTGTGGCCTTACTATGTTGTTGTCTTAGGTTTGTCTTTATGTTGTGTTGTCTCTCTCGTAGTGATGTGTGTTTTATCCTTTATTTTTAATCCCAGCCCCCGTCCCCGCAGGAGGCCTTTTGGTAGGCTGTCATTATAAATACGAATTTGTTCTTAACTGACTTGCCTAGTTAAATAAAGGTTAAATAGATAAAACTTTTTTTTTTTTTTTACAAAACCAACATCATGATTAGAATGACAGTCTATGCTCAATATATCCATTGTGAGTTGATAAATCCTCCCACAAGTAGGTAAATATAGTATAAATGTTTGCTTTCTCTCAATAATAGATGTGCTAATCTTGTAAAAACATTCCATGTTCACTTTGGATTTGTCTGTCAGGCCCCATATTGAGTAGCGTACCATACCAGCTTTCAGACTCCAGACAATTTCTCCACAGTGTATTCAGCTTAGCGAAGCATAATGAAGACAATTTACAGCTATGAACCAAGCTAGCACATAACGTTCTGAGAACCAAATGATTTCTAGAGCTCGGTGAGAGTGTCGTTCTATGGTTACTTTGCATGCAACCATCCCAAACCTTTCTGGGAATGGTGCAAGATAGTTGCTTGGCTTTGGAACATTCTCAGTCAATTTAAGGAACTTGACAATTTTTTAAATTAAATATTGGTGTTTAATACGAAACGTTTTCTAAAACAGGGGTTCCCAAACTTTTTCACTCGGACCCGTGGCAAAAATCGAGAACACCCCGTGCTGCCCTCCCCCCACGTGTGGGTACGCGCTACGTCTATTTCATGACACAAACTGTTCATGAGCACTGTTCATGACACAAACTGTTTGCACCCTTCTTGTTGGTGGTGAGAATTTTTCAGGTTTAAGGCTTATTATTTGCTATTCTATACATGTTTGCCATGTCTAATGTGTATTCATGCGATATTTGAGTGACAAAAAAATTACAACAATATCTATGGGCTAAAAAAAACTAAATATTTATTTTAGCTGACATAGGCTAGTTGATTTGAACATTTCTGGCAAGTTATAAATAGCTCTCTAAGGTATGCAATGACTAACATAAAAAGAGGAACTGATGATGCTCTAACTTTGTGCATTCTACTATTACAAATTTCAAGAGTAAGTTTAAAGCCAGACTTGAGTTCCTTTAACCTCTCTGGGATATGTGGGACGGTAGCGTCCCATCTGGCCAAAAGCCAGAGAAAATGCAGAGCGCCAAATTCAAATAAATTACTATAAAAATCAAACTTCCATGAAATCACACATGTAAGATAACAAATTAAAGCTACACGTATTGTGAATCCAGCCAACATGTCAGATTTCAAAAAGGCTTTTCGGCGAAAGCAAACAATGCTATTATCTGAGGATAGCATCTCTGTAAACAAAAGAGAGAAAACATATTTCAACCCTGCAGGCGCGACACAAAACGCAGAAATAAAAATATAAATCATGCTTTACCTTTGACGAGCTTCTTCTGTTGGCACTCCAACATGCCCCATAAACATCACAAACGGTCCTTTTGTTCGATTAATTCCGTTGATATATATCCAAAATGTCCATTTATTTGGCTCGTTTGATCCAGATAAACACCGGTTCCAACTTGTGCACCGTGACTACAAAATATCTCAAAAGTTACCTGTAAACTTTGCCAAAACATTTCAAACTACCTTTGTTATACAACTTTAGGTATTTTTTAAAGTAAATAATCGAGAAAATTGAAGACGGGATGATCTGTGTTCAATACAGGAAGAAAACAAACTGACGCTACCTTTCTGGTCACGCGCCTCTAACAAACAGTACACTTGAAGTGACCCTCGTTTTGAACAGGGCTACTTCTTCATTACACAAAGGAAAAACCTCAACCAATTTCTAAAGACTAGTGACATCCAGTGCAAGAAGGTCCCTTAGAAATCTGGATTCCCAATGAAAAGCCATTGAAAAGAGTGACCTCAACAACAAAAAAATCTGAATTGTTTTTCCTCGCCTGCTACATAAGTTCTGTTATAGTCACAGACATGATTCAAACAGTTTTAAAAACTTCAGAATGTTTTCTATCAAAATATACTAATAATATGCATATCTTATCTTCTGGGGATGAGTAGCAGGCAGTTGAATTTGGGCATGCATTTTATCCGGACGTGAAAATTCTGCCCCCTGTTAAAAATATATATATACTTTTTTTGAGGGGACACCTGTGCCCCCTTCCCTGCCGACCAGTGTCGGCAGTGTTCTGGGAACGTTCTCCAACTGGTTTGACTTTGGGAATATTCTCAAATTGTTCAACACTTCAGCATAACATTTCCTACAGGTTTCCTTGTGGTTCTATTTAAAGTAATGTTCTCAAATTGTTTCAAGAATAAAACAACATTCTTCTGTGGGAATTTCAGTGTTTCACATTAGTATTGCACGGTATATTGAAACGTATGTACTTTTTTGATACTATAGTAGAACATGAAAAAAGGTTTGGTACTAGAATTATTGTTTCTTTTGGTAATTCTGTCAAATGTGTCTCACGTCATATACGGATTCAGAGGATAGAATCTGTCTAGTAATTTTTCTGAACCTTCTCAATGGGCAGTAGCTAACCAGGCAGTTCTTACACATGCATCTGACAAAGCGCAAGCCACTTTTGAGAAGCAAGCAAGAAAAGAGAAAATGCAGACTGCATGGCTTTGACCCAATATTATGGCAATAGATGAGCAAATGAACCCTGATGTCAAATTACATTTTAAAACAGTTTAGATGTAATTGTACAATTATTTTGTCTGCTCTGAGTACTCATTATGGTTTTGCATAAGGAACATTTAAAGTATTTCTTCTGTTATTTATTATGGTGTTTTATTTTTGCAAGAAATTGAATATAGAATATAATATATATTTTTATTTGTTTTACCAGTTATCAACATATTGTTGTTGATTAAAAAGAAATATATAACATAGAAATAAAATAAAATTGTTTAGAATTTTTACCCCCTTTTTCTCCCCAATTTCGTAGTATCCAATTATTAGTAGTTACTATCTTGTCTCAGCGCTACAACTCCGGTACGCGCTCGGGAGAGACAAAGGTCGAAAGTCATGCGTCCCCCGAAACACAACCCAACCAAGCCGCACTGCTTCTTAACACATCGCGCATCCAACCCGGAAGCCAGCCGCACCAATGTGTCGGAGGAAACACCGTGCACCAGTCGACCTTGGTTAGCGCGCACTGCACCCGGCCCACCACAGAGTCGCTGGTGCGCGATGAGACAAGGATATCCCTACCGGCCAAACCCTCCCTAACCCGGACGAAGATAGGCCAATTGTGCGTCGCCCCACAGACCTCCCATTCCCGGCCGGCTGCGACAGAGCCTGGGCGCAAACCCAGAGTCTCTGGTGGCACAGCTAGCACTGCGATGCAGTGCCCTAGATCACTGTGCCACCTGGGAGGCCCACATAGAAATAAATATAACACATTTTGTACATAATGTTTCTGCCACCGTCTCTTATGACTGAAAAGAGCTTCTGGATATCAGAACAGCGATTACGCACCTCGTACTGGATGAAGATTGTTTCTTTAACGAGTCGGACGCAAAGGATTTACTTCAGACCCTGGAAAGGCCTAAACCCTGTAATTTTCATGAAGAAGAGACAGAGATATAGGGTACATAGGTTGGGGTGCCTTGTAAGAATCCGACGGCGAGTAGGTAACACGCCTCTACCATCCGTCCTGTTAGCCAACGTACAATCATTAGATAATAAACTGAATGATCTCCGATCAAGACTATCCTACCTATGGGACATTAAACACTGTAATATCTTATGTTTCACCAAGTCGTGGCTGAACAACGACATGGCAGCTGGCTGGGTTTTCCGTGCATCGGCAAGATAGAATAGCTGCCTCCTGTAAGACAAGGGGTGGCAGTCTGTGTCTGTCACAGTTTCTGTGTTATTTGATTGTTGTTTCCTTAGGTTACAGTTGTAGGGCACCATTAACCTGTTTTCTCGTTTCCAGGTTACCCTGATTATTACTTATTGGATTCACCTGTCTTTAATTACCTTCTCTGGTCACCTGGTTGCCTTGTTATTTAGGTTCCTAAGTTGGCCTGTATCTTTGCTTGGGTCTCATGTTTTATTAGTGTGCTCTTGTGCGGTTGCCTTGTTTCAGTTAAGACTCTCAGTAAAAGTTATGGATTTACCCTGGCTCTGCGCCTGGCTCTGCGCCTGGGTTCGAGTTCATACAAGCATTATTGTTAGTGTCTATTTGTCAATAATTGCTGGTGCGCAAAATCTAATATTAAAGAAGTCTCAAGGTTTTGCTCACCTGAGGTAGAGTATCTCATGATTAGCTGTAGACCACACTATTTACCAAGAGAGTTTTCATCTATATTTTTTGTAGAGTTCTATTTACCATCACAAATCAATGCTGGCACTAAGACCGCACTCAACGAGCTGTGTAATGCCATAAGCAACATTCACAAGGACATGGGGCCAGACGGATTTGAGGGCGTGCACTCAAAGCATGCGCGGACCAACTGGCAAGTGTCTTCACTAACATTTTCAACCTGTCCCTGACGAGTCTGTAATTCCAACATGTTTCAAGCCGACCACCATAGTCCCTGTGGCCAAGAACACCAAGGTAACCTGCCTAAATGACTATTGACCCGAAGCACTCACGTCTGTAGCCATGAAGTGCTTTGAAAGGCTGGTCATGGCTCACATCAACACCATTATCCTAGAAACCCTAGGCCCACTTTAATTTGCACACCGCCCCAACAGATCCACAGATGACGCAATCTCAATTGCACTCCACATTGCTCTTTCCCACCTGGACAAAAGGAACATCTATGTGAGAATGCTGTTCTTTGACTACAGATCAGAGTTCAACACCATGTGCCCACAAAACTCATCACTAAGCTAAGGAACCTGGGACTTAACACCTCCCTCTGCAACTGAATCCTGGACTTCCTGATGGGCACACACCCAGGTGGTAAGGGTTGGCAACAACACATTTGCCACACCGATCCGCAACACCAGGGCCCCTCAGGTGTGAGTGCTCAGTCCCCTCCCGTACTCCCTGTTCACCCACCACTGCGTGGCCAAGCACGACTTCAAAACCATCACTTAAGTTTGCTGACGACACATCAGTGGTAGGCCTAATCCCAGATAACGATGAGACAGCCTATAGGGAGGAGGTCCGAGACCTGGCAATGGGGTGCCAGGACAACAACCTCTCCCTCAATGTGAGCAAGACAAAGGAGATGATTGTGGACTACAGGAAAAGGAGGGACGAACTGGCCCTCATTTAAAATCGACTGTGCTTGTGGGATGTGGGAACAGCAGACTGGGATAAGGATTGATTGAATATGTCCGTAAACACACCAGCCAGCTGGTCTGCGCATGCTCCGAGGACGCAGTTGGGAATTCCGTCTGGGCCTGCAGCCTTGCGAGGGTTAACACGTTTAAATATTTTACTCACGTCGGCTGCCTTGAAGGAGAGTCCGCATGTTTTGGTAGCGGGCCGTGCCAGTGGCATTGTATTGTATTGTCCTCAAAGCGAGCAAAGAAGTTATTTAGTCTGTCTGGGAGCAAGACATCCTCGTCCGCGACGGGGCTAGTTTTCTTTTTGTAATCCGTGATTGACTGTAGACCCTGCCATATACCTCTTGTGTCTAAGCCGTTGAATTGCGACTCTACTTTGTCTATATACTGACGCTTAGCTTGTTTGATTGCCTTGCGGAGGGAATAGCTACACTGTTTGTATTCGGTCATGTTTCCGGTTACCTTGCCCTGGTTAAAAGCAGTGTTTTGCGCTTTCAGTTTTGCGCGAATGCTGCCATCAATCTACGGTTTCTGGTTTGTGAATGATTTAATTGTTGCTGTGGGTACGACATCGCCGATGCACTTTTTTTTTTACTCGCTCACCGAATCAGTGTATTCGTCAATGTCAATGTTGTTGTTGGACGCAATGCGGAACATATCCCAATCCACGTGATCGAAGCAGTCTTGAAGCGTGGAATCAAATTGGTCGGACCAGCGTGGAACAGACCTGAGCGCGGGAGCTTCTTGTTTTAGTCTCTGTCTGTAGGCGGGAAGCAACAAAATGGAGTCGTGGTCAGCTTTTCCGAAAGGAGGGTGGGGGAGGGCCTTATATGCGTCGTAGAAGTTAGAATAACAATAATCCAGGGTTTTACCAGCCCTGGTTGCGCAATCGATATGCTAATATAATTTGTGAGTCTTGTTTTGAGATTAGCCTTGTTAAAATCCCCAGCTACAATGAATGCAGCCTCAGGAATATATACGAATATATATATATATATATATATATATATATATATATACGAATATATACGAATATATATATACGGCTGTGATTACAATCAAAGAGAAATCCCTTGGCAGATAATGTGGTCGACATTTGATTGTGAGGAATTCTAAGTCAGGTGAACAGAAGGACTTGAGTTCCTGTATGTTGTTATGATCACACCACGTCTCGTTAATCATAAGGCATACCCCCCCCCCCCCCCCCCCCCCGCCCCTCTTCTTACCAGAAAGATGCTTGTTTCTGTCGGCCCGATGCGTGAAGAAACCAGCTGGCTGCACCAATTCCGATAGCGTCTCTCGAGTGAGCCATGTTTCCGTGAAGCAAAGAACGTTACAGTCTCTGATGTCTCTCTGGAATGCTACCCTTGCTCGGATTTCATGTTGTCAAGAGACTGGAGATTGGCGAGTAGTGTGCTAGGGAGTCGTGCACGATGTGCCCGTCTCCGGAGCCTGACCAGAAGACCGCTTCGTTTGCCCCTTTTACGGCGTCGTTGTTTAGGGTCGCCGGCTGGGATCCGATCCATTGTCCTGGGTGGAAGGCAAAACACAGGATCCGCTTCGGGAAAGTCATATTTCTGGTCGTAATGATGGTGAGTTGACGGTGCTCTTATATTCAGTAGTTGTTCCCGACTGTATGTAATGAAACCTAAAATTACCTGGTGTACCAATGTAAGAAATAACACGTAAAAAAACAAAATACTGCATAGTTTCCTAGGAACGCGAAGCGAGGCGGCCATCTCTGTCGGCGCCGGAAGTTGACTTTACCTCTACCTACATGTACAATTTACCTCAATTAGCTCGACTAACCTGTGCCCCCGCACATTGACTCTGTACCGGTACCCCCTGTATATAGCCTCGCTACTGTTATTTTATTGTTGCTCTTTAATTGTTGGTTAAGGGCTTGTAAGTAAGCATTTCACTGTAAGGTCTACACCAGTTGTATTCGGGGTATGTGACAAATATTATTATTTTTGATTATGATACTGAACATGGTCAGAAATCTGTGTATCATTTCCTACAGGTTTCCTTAGGGTTCTATTTCAAGTCATGTTCTCAAATTGTTTGAAAGCATTTAGAAAATTTTCCAAAAACGCACAAGAAAATGTTTGTAAAGTTCAAGGCAAGGTTATTATACTAAATTAAAACTGAAACTAAAATAGAAACTAAAATTGGGAAAACTATTTAATAAACTGAAATTAACATACTACAATTATAATTAAACAATTTGACTGCAAACCTAAAATGAATATTAATAAAAACGATCATAAATTATGTTTTGTTTTTCTTCTAAACTTTTCTTCTAAATTTACGGAAAAAATGTAACAGGGTTTTTCAAACTTTTCAAGCTTTTTTCTAATGAGGTTTCGAGCTTCTGATTCTGGTGGGTAAATGCTCTCAGTAGATGTCGATGTTTCAAATACAGTGGGGCAAAAAAGTATTTAGTCAGCCACCAATTGTGCAAGTTCTCCCACTTAAAAAGATGAGAGAGGCCTGCAATTTTCATCATAGGTACACTTCAACTATGGCAGACAAAATGAGAAGAAAAAAAATCCAGAAAATCACATTGTAGGATTTTTAATGAATTTATTTGCAAATTATGGTGGAAAATAAGTATTTGGTCAATAACAAAAGTTTAGCTCAATACTTTGTTATATACCCTTTGTTGGCAATGACAGAGGTCAAACGTTTTCTGTAAGTCTTAACAAGGTTTTTATACACTGTTGCTGGTATTTTGGCCCATTCCTCCATGCAGATCTCCTCTAGAGCAGTGATGTTTTGGGGCTGTTGCTGGGAAACACAGACTTTCAACTACCTCCAAAGATTTTCTATGGGGTTGAGATCTGGAGACTGGCTAGGCCACTCCAGGACCTTGAAATGCTTCTTACGAAGCCACTCCTTTGTTGCCCGGGCAGTGTGTTTGGGCTCATTGTCATGCTGAAATACCCAGCCACGTTTCATCTTCAATGCCCTTGCTGATGGAAGGAGGTTTTCACTCAAAATCTCACGATATTATATTTTGGTTTCATCTGACCATATGACATTCTCCCAATCTTCTTCTGGATCATCCAAATGCTCTCTAGCAAACTTCAGACGGGCCTGGACATGTACTGGCTTAAGCAGGGGGACGGGGTGAGATCTTTCGTGGAGCCCCAGATCGAGGGAGATTATCAGTGGTCTTGTATGTCTTCCATTTCCTAATAATTGCTCCCACAGTTGATTTCTTCAAACCAAGCTGCTTACCTATTGCAGATTCAGTCTTCCCAGCCTGGTGCAGGTCTACAATTTTGTTTCTGGTGTCCTTTGACAGATCTTTGGTCTTGGCCATAGTGGAGTTTGGAGTGTGACTGTTTGAGGTTGTGTACAGGTGTCTTTTCTACTGATAACAAGTTCAAACAGGTGCCATTAATACAGGTAACGAATGGAGGACAGAGGAGCCTCTTAAAGAAGAAGTTACAGGTCTGTGAGAGCCAGAAATCTTGCTTGTTTGTAGGTGACCAAATACTTATTTTCCACCATAATTTGAAAATAAATTCATTAAAAATCCTACAATGTGATTTTCTGGATTCTTTTTCTTCTCATTTTGTCTGTCATAGTTGAAGTGTACCTATGATGAAACTTACAGGCCTCTCTCATCTTTTTAAGTGGGAGAACTTGCACAATTGGTGGCTGACTAAATACTTTTTGCCCCACTGTATATCAGGTTTGTGCTAATGGCACATAGCCATAGGTGTTGACTTATAAATAGTGGGATCGTGATAATTGTCCTGGGTCATGTTCATTAGGCACCAAAGTGAAGAAATTTTACTTCAACTGGCAGTCACTACCTGGATTTGTCAAACAAGATATGCACATTTTTGTTTCTACATATGGTGCTATGGGGATTGAAATAGTTATTTCCACCATGATAACCGATGGGAATATGTTCAGCATCAACATGATGATTTTGCTTCGTACTGATGAAACGTGACTTAGATTGCTGAGAATTTCTTAACAATATTTTAATGTCTTTTTAAAGCTTGTAGGTCTCAAAATGGGGGAATGTGAGAGAGAAATTACAAGATCATGTTTAATACTGTTTATGCATCGAATAGCAATGATGAGTACTCTCTCATCTGTGTCTGTGGAGCAGAGTTGGCCTCTGGAGCTTGAGCTGACAATTGACCTACAGCTGGCATTCCATAGATAAGATGTGGTGGGTGTAACCGAGATAGAGATAGCCTGGAGGAATAGAACAAAACCCTTATTGTGTCTAATCATTCTTGCATCTGGGAAAAGGCACCGGGTGCAGATGACCACAGGATGAACTCAGGATGGCTTGTGGTGCTTCCCGATCTGCATGGGAGGGGTGTGGAACTCTTCGTGTCAGCAATATAAGAAGCAAGATTCCTCTGTAAAGGTTAAGCTCTTGGAACACACCTTAGATTGTGCAGTCGACCAGGTTCATTACTGCAATAATGAATCAATATTAAATAAAGATGATTGGCTGAAGAAATTACAAAGTCTCTCTCAGTGTACATGAATTTCCACGACACCGACGTGAAGAATGGAGGAGGAGGTCTGACTGGTGCTTTGGTCAGGGATTTATTTAGAATTCAAGGCACACTTAACCAGCATGGCTACCACAGAATTCTGCAGCGATACACCATACCATCTGGTTTGCACTTATTGGGACTATCCTTTTTATTTTAACAGGACAATGACCCAAGACACCTCTAGGCTGTGTAAGGGTTATTTTACCAAGAACGAGTGTGATTGAGTGCTGCATCAGATGACCTGGACTCCACAATCATCCAACCTCAAACTAATTGAGATGGTTTGGGATAAATTGGACCGCAGAGGGAAGGAAAAGCAGATAACAAGTGCTCAGCATATGTGGGAACTCCTTTAAGACTGTTGGAAAAGCATTCCAGGTGAAGCCGGTTGAGAAAATGCCAAGAGTGTTCAAAGCTGTCATCAAGGCAAAGGGGTGGCTACTTTGAAGAATCTAAAAGAACACCTTTGCTACTATAACAGCCTCCACTATTCTGGAAAGGCTTTCCACTAGATGTTGGGACATTGCTGCAGGGACGACGCTTGGCATTATGCATGGTGATCTATAGCTGCTCTGCCATGTAAACCCATTTCATGAAGCTCCCAAAAAACAATGATTTGTGGTGACGGTGCTTCCAGAGGCAGTTTCGAACTCGGTAGTGAGTGTTGCAACCAAGGACAGGCTATTTTTACACGCTATGCACTTCAGCACTTGGCGGTCCCGTTCTGTGAGCTTGTGCGGCTGAGCCATTGTTGCTCCTAGATGTTTCCACTTCACAATAACAGCACTTACAGTTGACTGTGGAAGATCTACCAGGGCACATATTAGAGTTGTTGGAAAGGTGGCATCCTATGACGGTGCCACGTTGAAAGTCACTGAGCTGTTTCAGTAAGGCCATTCTACTGCCAATGTTTGTCTATGGAGATTGCATGGCTGTGTGCTCAATTTTATAAACCTGTCAGCAACCGGTGTGGCTGAAATAACGTAATCCACTCATTTGAAACGGTGTCCACATACTTTTGTATATATAGTGTATATTTCTGCACTGTTGTTGAGATGCTTGCTGAATTCATCATGCTGGCATCTTCCAGGGGTCCTGCTGCGCCTCGGCTGTACAAAACACTCTGCTTCCCTCATCAGTGCCAGAGATAGAATTTGGTCCATCAGTCAAGCTGCTGCAGAGGTTGGATCAAAGTTGACTGATTCAGTATGCATTCGAAGCACTCACGCAGTGACTTCAGGAGGACCTGTGCCAACTGTTTTGCAACAGTAGTTGACTGCAAGTGTGACTCAAGATTGAGAAGGCATGACACCACATCACACCACATCTACGACTGACTTAAGTTGGTCGGTGTGGATTGCGAACGGCTCCAGCAACTTCCAAAGCCAGTGATAGTGATACACAAGCTAGACCTACAGTGGGGCAAAAAAGAGAGGCCTGTAATTTTCATCATAGGCACACTTCAACTATGACAGACAAAATCTGAAAAAAATCCAGAAAATCACATTGTAGGATTTTTTATGAATTTATTTGCAAATTATGCGGGAAAATACGTATTTGGTCACCTACAAAAAAGCAAGATTTCTGGCTCTCACAAACCTGTAACTTCTTCTTTAAGAAGCTCCTCTGTCCTCCACTCGTTACCTGTATTAATGGCACCTGTTTGAACTTGTTATCAGTATAAAAGACACCTGTCCACAACCTCAAACAGTCACACTCCAAAGTCCACTATGGCCAAGACCAAAGAGCTGTCAAAGGACACCAGAAACAAAATTGTAGACCTGAACCAGAATGGGAAAACTGAATCTGCAATAGGTAAGCAGCTTGGTTTGAAGAAATCAACTGTGGGAGCAATTATTAGGAAATGGAAGACATACAAGACCACTGATAATCTCCCTCGATCTGGGGCTCCACGCAAGATCTCACCCCGTGGGGTCAAAATTATCACAAGAACGGTGAGCAAAAATCCCAGAACCACACGGGGGGACCTAGTCAATGACCTGCAGAGAGCTGGGACCAAAGTAACAAAGCCTACCATCAGTAACACACTACGCTGCCAGGGACTCAAATCCTGCAGTGCCAGACGTGTCCCCCTGCTTAAGCCAGTACATGTACAGGCCTGTCTGAAGTTTGCTAGAGAGCATTTGGATGATCCAGAAGAAGATTGGGAGAATGTCATATGGTCAGATGAAACCAAAATATAACTTTTTGGTAAAAACTAAACTCGTCGTGTTTGGAGGACAAAGAATGCTGAGTTGCATCCAAAGAACACCATACCTACTGTGAAGCATGGGGGTGGAAACATCATGCTTTGGGGCTGTTTTTCTGCAAAGGGACCAGGACGACTGATCCGTGTAAAGGAAAGAATGAATGGGGCCATGTATCGTGAGATTTTGAGTGAAAACCTCCTTCCATCAGCAAGGGCATTGAAGATGAAACGTGGCTGGGTATTTCAGCATGACAATGAGCCCAAACACACTGCCCGGGCAACAAAGGAGTGGCTTCGTAAGAAGCATTTCAAGGTCCTGGAGTGGCCTAGCCAGTCTCCAGATCTCAACCCCATAGAAAATCTTTGGAGGTAGTTGAAAGTCTGTGTTTCCCAGCAACAGCCCCAAAACATCACTGCTCTAGAGGAGATCTGCATGGAGGAATGGGCCAAAATACCAGCAACAGTGTGTGAAAACCTTGTTAAGACTTACAGAAAACGTTTGACCTCTGTCATTGCCAACAAAGGGTATATAACAAAGTATTGAGCTAAACTTTTGTTATTGACCAAATACTTATTTTCCACCATAATTTGCAAATCAATTCATTAAAAATCCTACAATGTGATTTTCTGGATTTTTTTCCCTCATTTTGTCTGTCATAGTTGAAGTGTACCTATGATGAAAATTACAGGCCTCTCTCATCTTTTTAAGTGGGAGAACTTGCACAATTGGTGGCTGACTAAATACTTTTTTGCCCCACTGTATTTCCTGATTATCATCAAAAATTGAATTTGGTAAAGGTTATACAGTAGGTCAAATAGATTAGGATCAGTTTCACTCTCAGGATCAGAGTTTACCCTCCACATTCACCAGGGCATGCTGGGAAACGTGTCAACATCTTTGGTACACAACTTCTTAACCTCCTGGTGTTTAATTTTTGGACGAAAAACGTTCTCGTTTTAAACAAGATATTTTGTCACGAAAAGATGCTCGACTATGCATATAATTGACAGCTTTGGATAGAAAACACTCTGATGTTTCCAAAACTGCAAAGATATTGTCTGTGAGTGCAACAGGACTGATGTTACAGACGAAACCCAGATAAAAATCCAACCAGGAAGTGCCGCATTTTTTGAAACCGCCTCATGCCAATGACTCCTTATATGGCTGTGAATGAGTTACGAATGAGCTTACGTTTTCTACGTATTCCCCAAGGTGTCTACAGCATTGTGACGTCTTTTTGCGCATTTCCGTTGAAGAATAGCCGTAAGGTACCATATTTAGCAAGTGGTCACATGTTATCTCCCACAGAAAATCTTGCGTAAAATACTGAGGTAGCCATTTTTCCAATCGCTTCTTATGAGAAACCAATTGCCTCGACGGATATATTATCGAATATATATGTTAAAAACACCTTGAGGATGGATCCTAAACAACGTTTGCCGTGTTTCTGTCGATATTATGGCGCTAATTTGGAAAAAAGTTTGGCGTTGTAGTGGTAGCATTTTCCGGTCGATTTCTCAGCCAAGCATGATGAACAAACGGGAGCTATTTCTCCTACAAAAATTATATTTTTGGAAAAAAGGAACATTTGCTATCTAACTGGGAGTCTCCTGAGTGAAAACATCCGAAGTTCTTCAAAGGTAAATGATTTAATTTGGTTGCTTTTCTTATTTTCGTGAAAATGTTGCCTGCTGCCAGCAGAGCCTAGCATATCATTATACCATGATAAATTTACACAAATGCTTGTCTAGCGTTGGCTGTAACGCATATTTTGAAAATCTGAGATGACAGTGTGATTAACAAAAGGCTAAGCTTGTGTTTGAATATATTTCATTTGCGATTTTCATGAATAGGAAAAGTTTATAGGGGTATTTATGTCCGCTGCGTTATGCTAATTAGTTTGAGGCTATGATTACGCTCCCGGATCCGGGATTGCTAGTCACACAACTTCTTAACACATGTCACTACTAGCATAACAACAATCAAAACAATTAATACTTGAATTGCTCCACTCATATAGTTATTAACATACTAACATCTTACTTACTCAAATCATTTAGTCAGTTTTAAAATGAATCCCATTTCCAAATCATAATCAAAACCCAATTAATTATCCAATCAAATTTAGGATGACATTCTTCAGTGATTCACATTGGTTCTATCACTCAAAGTTAAAACCCTCAACTTAACACACATCAACACCGGCAGAATGTACATTTATATTAACATGCAATATATTCATCTTATAATTCTAGTATTAACTTTCTCATCACAGTTATAATTACAGATCAGTATCTAACAGCATTAGCCTAAATTACTATACATTTAGCCATTTGTAGACCTCCACAATCAACCTGATGCCCCAAAATAAACACATTTTGACAAGTCTACATCAATTACGGGCAAGGTTGACATCATGCTCCTGAGTGAAAATAGCATGAGAGTAAAGGAGATAGCTTTGACTGGATGCTGTGTACAGGTTGCTGGCACGGACTCAGGTCTCTTGAAAGAAGTGGTGCAGGACAGGACCACCTTCCATGCATCTAGATACCCTCTGTAGTCACCTTCACCATAATCACAAAAGAGGACAGAACAGAACAACAATTTAGTTTAGTTAATTTCTGATTCAAGAAATCCAGACAAACATTGACTGTGTGACAAATTATCACTTCTACCACACTGTCGACCTCATCGCAGAGTCACAGGTTCAAGAAGTTATCCCGATCATCCAGCAACCCAATCTGGTGAGATTTGTATTGAAACAAAACACAACAATACACGCCTTTACATATCACTCGATACATTTCTATATATCACTTGATGTGTAAACTTCAATCCAAAAAACTTCAAAGGACTGGTAATTCCCCCATTTTGACACGACTCACCTCGTGATTAATGTGTAAAAAAACACAACCCTGCAAATCAAAGTAGAATTAATACCCTTAATAAAATAAATGGTAACCATAAACTGGTAGTAAAATAGACTAGAGACAGGTCTATCCTTCACGTGGTCCGAATCACACATATTAATTATAAACTTCTGTATTTATCAGTATTACAAATGACCTTTAAAATCAGTATTACGTATGACCTTTAAATCATCATCCAATGTCTCTCAGCTTTCTAGTGAGGGTGATCAAACCACACTAGAAAGTCAGGTCAAAGGTCATTCAAACCTTTCATATGTTTCTTTCTCTATTAGATTAATTATTTAAAAACAGTCAAACATTTCATACATTTCGTATCCCAGGTTACAGTAAGTTTCTTCAGTACATTTCTTATAAAAAATAATTAACGTGTTCAATTAAAACTCTGAAAGTAAAACCTCTAAAAATTCAATTTGTGTGTGCCTTTAAAATACATTGTCTTTAACCCGTGAAAAACACACTAAAACCAAACGAAATACACTACTCACAATAAATCAGACTTAGCATTAAAAACACTAACAAATATTCATAATGTAAGGTTTAAACAAACAAAATTTGCCAGGCCTTATTTAATGTGGGAGCTCCCTCTATGGCCGAATCGGGTACCTTTATACTTTATAAAACTGCAGAATTTCACTAACTGCTGGCAACAAGGCAACAACCTCGGAAACATTTGAACGGGAGAGAAATAAACATTTAGTTAGTTGCCATTTTGCTAAATTTTAATCAGTCCAAACAATTCAAATTTCTTACTTTCCATTGAACTTCCCATTTCCTTTGTTACCTTCACTAGTCTACATCTGTTTTCTTTAACTCAGAAAGCCCTCTACAATCTCTACTATACTCTACCTCTGTCTTTCCGTCTAATGTTACTTTACCAGGTGAACAATATATATATATTTTTATAGTTAAAACAAACAAAACTTTTGTTCACAGGTGAGGCCACTTTAATTACAATGTTATCTTTTGTTTCGCTGGTTGTACTTTCCTATATGATACCTTGTGACCTTGCTCTACCAAAGAGTTTACTAATGTGGTGACGTTTGCATATGAGTTTCTTTGTCTTTTTACTCCAATAACAAATTCACTACATATTGTATCAACACAGAGCCCTCAAATTTACACCATTTATTGATTGTTTAAATGCGGCGTGATACAAAGTTTGATTATTTGTAAACATCATTCCTGCTCTCGCCCATATATACTGCCAAATTGAATATGTTACCTAATATCCACTGTCTTTGATTCTCACAAGGATTATTCAACTCCAAAATCGGCTCCACTTATATCCATGTAAAATGATCCAGTCATTGTTAATGGGCATATGTTTAAAGACATGGCTAATAGCTGTATCTCCTTAGAAACCTGTTATAACAAATCTAGGACCTCCAAAATGTTGGTGCTGTCTCATCAGTGCAATTGTCCAAACGAACTACAATCCACTTCAGTTACTTGACATTGTTCCACATAATGGAAACAGATTATAATTTTAAATGACATGCTCAAATTCTCTGGTGTTACCTAAACTACAAAACCGAGCAACAATAATCAAACTTTCAAAGAACGTTTCCGATTCAACTATTCAGACCTCTGCTTCAAATGTCCCACTACGCTCTTTTACAGCCCGCTCGCTTTCAACCGCAGCTAATCTATTTTTCAATCTGAAGGCTCAATCATTTAACCTTGTATTGAAACCCCAGCAAAATACATCAGCCAATTCTTAAGGAAAATACCAAATAATTCACAATACGAGAGCCTTTTCCTGCCCACAACTTCAATTCATTGCTGTTATAGCCTTGTTTTATCATGCAATAACTAATCCCCATGTTCAGTTATCAATTAAGATCATGGTCACAGCTCTATCACAATTTCCAATCAGCTGTTATTAGAATGCATTCGATTTAGGTAACTCAAATCATCAAATCAAATCAAATTGATTTATATAGCCCTTTGTACATCAGCTGATATCTCAAAGTGCTGTACAGAAACCCAGCCTAAAACCCCAAACAGCAAGCAATGCAGGTGTAGAAGCACGGTGGCTAAGAAAAACTCCCCAGAAAGGCCAAAACCTAGGAAGAAACCTAGAGAGGAACCAGGCTATGTGGGGTGGCCAGTCCTCTTCTGGCTGTGCCGGGTGGAGATTATAACAGAACATGGCCAAGATGTTCAAATGTTCATAAATGACCAGCATGGTCCAATAATAATAAGGCAGAACAGTTGAAACTGGAGCAGCAGCACGGCCAGGTGGACTGGGGACAGCAAGGAGTGATCATGTCAGGTAGTCCTGAGGCATGGTCCTAGGGCTCAGGTCCTCCGAGAGAGAGAAAGAAAGAGAGAAAGAGAGCATTAGAGAGAGCACACTTAAATTCACACAGGACACCGAATAGGACAGGAGAAGTACTCCAGATATAACAAACTGACCCTAGCCCCCCGACACATAAACTACTGCAGCGTAAATACTGGAGGCTGAGACAGGAGGGGTCAGGAGACACTGTGGCCCCATCCGAGGACACCCCCAGACAGGGCCAAACAGGAAGGATATAACCCCACCCATTTTGCCAAAGCACAGCCCCCACACCACTAGAGGGATATCTTCAACCACCAACTTACCATCCTGAGACAAGGCTGAGTATAGCCCACAATGATCTCCGCCACAACCCAAGGGGGGGGGGGGGGGGGGGGGGGGGGGAGCGCCAACCCAGACAGGATGATCACATCAGTGACTCAACCCACTCAGGTGACGCACCCCTCCCAGGGACGGTATGAAAGAGCCCCAGTAAGCCAGTGACTCAAGTAAGCCAGCCCCTGTAATACGGTTAGAGGCAGAGAATCCCAATGGAAAGAGGGGAACCGGCCAGGCAGAGACAGCAAGGGCGGTTCGTTGCTCCAGAGCCTTTCCGTTCACCTTCCCACTCCTGGGCCAGACTACACTCAATCATATGACCCACTGAAGAGATGAGTCTTCAGTAAAGACTTCAAGGTTGAGACCGAGTTTGCGTCTCTGACATGGATAGGCAGACCGTTCCATAAAAATTGAGCTGTATAGGAGAAAGCCCTGCCTCCAGCTGTTTGCTTAGAAATTCTAGGGACAATTAGGAGGCCTGCGTCTTGTGACCGTAGCGTACATGTAGGTATGTACCAAATCAGAGAGATAGGTAGGAGCAAGCCCATGTAATGCTTTGTAGGTTAGCAGTAAAACCTTGAAATCAGCCCTTGCTTTGACAGGAAGCCAGTGTAGGGAGGCTAGCACTGGAGTAATATGATCAAATTCTTTGGTTCTAGTCAGGATTCTAGCAGCCGTATTTAGCACTAACTGAAGTTTATTTAGTGCTTTATCCGGGTAGCCGGAAAGTAGAGCATTGCAGTAGTCTAACCTAGAAGTGACAAAAGCATGGATACATTTTTCTGCATCATTTTTGGACAGAAGTTTCTGATTTTTGCAATGTTACGTAGATGGAAAAAAGCTGTCCTTGAAATGGTCTTGATATGTTCTTCAAAAGAGAGATCAGGGTCCAGAGTAACGCCGAGGTCCTTCACAGTTTATTTGAGACGACTGTACAACCATTAAGATTAATTGTCAGATTCAACAGAAGATCTCTTTGTTTCTTGGGACCTAGAACAAGCATCTCTGTTTTGTCCGAGTTTAAAAGTAGAACGTTTGCAGCCATCCACTTCCTTATGTCTGAAACACATGCTTCTAGTGAGGGCAATTTTGGGGCTTCACCATGTTTAATTGAAATGTACAGCTGTGTGTCATCCGCATAGCAGTGAAAGTTAACATTATGTTTTCAAATGACATCCCCAAGAGGTAAAATATATAGTGAAAACAATAGTGGTCCTAAAACGGAACCTTGAGGAACACCGAAATTTACAGTTGATTTGTCAGAGGACAAACCATTCACAGAGACAAACTGATATCTTTCCGACAGATAAGATCTAAACCAGGCCAGAACTTGTACGTGTAGACCAATTTGGGTTTCCAATCTCTCCAAAAGAATCTGGTGATCGATGGTATCAAAAGCAGCACTGTCCTTACAGTTGATTACGCTACAGGTAATAAAAGAAACACTTGCAATTGTTGACAAACAAATATTCAGTTCATGATTCAGTGATTCAAATAGGACTCCATTCTCAGTTGTCTATTGTAGCAGACCATTATGCAACACAAAAACATATTACCTCGAAATTGCTTCGCTATTGATGTTTAATAAATTAGCCTTTCAATTTGAACTAAGCAAGCTGTTAAAGCGTTCAGTTTACATCTTAAAACAAACACTGGCTGCTATATCTATCTAAGAAAAAAATGATAATAGTTGAATTACGTCCTTTTCCCTGACGTTTACTGACACCGGCCATATTCAACGGATGTTGAGCGTTCGTAAATTCATCAGTTATTCTATACTCTGAAATTAGAATAGCCAGGGCGAATTTACAAGCACCCTATTTAGCAATGTCCATTGAGAACGCACAATGGCTACACCATTTAGCTAAGCTAAGAATAACGTGAATAATCAAGTCAATAAACGTTGGGTAGTTGGATAGCATATTGTTAATATACTAGCAAGTTCGATGCAATGATATGCTATGCAGTTCATAAGGATAGCGTAACCAACAAATATGTCAACCAACATAACGTATAATGTAACTTTATTTGAAAAACATTGTTCAGCATGTTCTTAACATTTGTCATAATTCGTTAAATCAATGAATTTGTGTCTTAAGACCAATAAGCATACTACATACTCAATTTACTTCACAAATGTTACGGTAAGTGCGGTTACGCTGAGTACATCTACTAATCTTGATTTTATCGGTTTTGCTTTTCATTTGATAGGACGTTAACATCAATACGCTAGTGTATTGAGCTTTTGATTCTTCTTTTATGTCATTGTGCCAAGTCAAAAATCTAATCAAATTATATTTTATTGGTCACATATACATGTTTAGCAGATGTTAATGCAAGTGTAGCGAAATGCTTGTGTAGCGAAATGCTTGTGCTTCTAGTTCCGACAGTGCAGTAATATCTAACAAGTAATCTAACAATTCCACAACAACTACCTAATACACACAAATCTAAGTAAAGCGATGGAGTAAGAATATGTACATATAAATATATGGATGAGCGATGGCCGAGCGGCAATAGACAAGATGCAATAGATGGTATAAAATACAGTATATACATATGAGATGAGTAATGCAAGATATGTAAGCATTATTAAAGTGACTTGTGATCCATTTATTCAGGTGGCCAATGATTTTATGTCTGTATGAAGACAGCAGCCTCTCTGTGTTAGTGATGGCTGTTTAACAGTCTGATGGCCTTAAGATAGAAGCTGCGTCTCTCGGTCCCAGTTTTGATGCACCTGTACTGACCCCCTGGATGGTAGCAGGGTGAACAGGCAGTGGCTCAGGTGGTTGTTGTCCTTGATGATCTTTTTTGGACATCCTATGACATCGTGTGCTGTAGGTGTCCCAGAGGGCAGGTATTTTGCCCCGGTGATGTGTTGTTCAGACCGCACCACCCTCTGGAGAGTTCTGGGCGTTGCATTTTCCGTACCAGGCCAGATACAGCCCGACAGGATGCTCTCAATTGTGTATCTTTAAAGGTTTGTGAGGGTTTTAGGTGACAAGCCAAGCCATCCTGAGGTTGAAGAGGCTCTGTTGTGCCTTCTTCACCATACCATCTGTGTGGGTGGACCATTTCAGTTTGTCTGTGAAGTGTATGCCGAGGAACTCGGCATTGATGTCCCATCAATGTGGATAGAGTGGTGCTCCCTCTGCTGTTTCCTGAAGTCCACGATCATCTCCTTTGTTTTGTTGACGTTGAGTGAGAGGTTGTTTTCTTGACACCTCACTCCGAGTGCCCTCACCTCCTCCCTGTAGGCTGTCTCGTCGTTGTTGGTAATCAAGCCCACTATTGTGTCGTCCGCAAACTTGATATTTGCGTTGGAGGCCTGCATGGCCATGCAGTCATGGGTGAACAGGGAGTACAGGAGGGGGCTGAGCATGCACCCTTGTGGGGCCCCAGTGTTGAGGATCAGCGGGGTGGAGATGTTGTTTCTTACTTTCACCACCTGGGGGCGGCCCGTCAAAGTCCAGGACCCAATTGCTCAAGCTTAATGATGAGCTTGGAGGGTACAATGGTGTTGAATGCAGAGCTGTAGTCAATGAACAGCATTCTTACATTAGTATTCCTCTTGTCCAGAAGTGATTGTGCAGTGTGATTTCATCGTCTGTGGACCTATTGGGGCGGAATGCAAATTTAAGTGGGTCTATGGTGGCAGGTAAGGTGGAGGTTAAATGATCATTGACTAGTCTCTCAAAGCACTTCATGATGAGAGAAGTGAGTGCTATGGGGTGATAGTCATTTAGTTCAGTTATCTTTGCCTTCTTGGGTACAGGAACAATGGTGGCCTTATTGAAGCATGTGGGGACAGCAGACTGGGATAGGGAGAGATTGAATATGTCCGTAAACACACCAGCCAGCTGATCTACGCATGCTCTGAGGACACGGCTAGGGATGCCATCTGGGCTGGCAGCCTTGCGAGGTTTAACGCACTTAAATGCCTTACTCACGTCGGCCACGGAGAAGGAGAGGGGGGGCCCGCAGTCCTTGGTAGCAGGCCACGTCGGTGGCACTGTATTATCCTCAAAGCGGGCAAAGAAGGTGTTTAGTTTGTATGGAAACAAGAAGTCGGTGTCCGTGATGTGGCTGGTTTTCTTTTTGTATTCTGTAATTGCCTGACATACGTCTTGTCTCGTGTCTGAAAAAGTCCCAATTGCGTCCCTGAATTCTCTATTAGATTAGAATTTTCCTGTCAGCAGAGAAATGCTGCCGAATTTGATCCATTATATTTTCCCATATTCAAGCCGAATTGGTAGAATGCTCATGCGCTTATTTTAGTGCCTCTATGGCTTTCCTATAGTTTACCTCTTCTATGATGGTTATTTCTGCGCCTCTCTCAACAGTATCCAGAGTTTAGATTTCCTAAATAACGATTTTAATATATGCCAATCATTTTCTGAGACTATCTCCCAGATCATGTGGACAGCCATATAGTCCTTTAACTATATCTCTATCAAATGATCCATAAAGGGACCACTCTGAACCTTTCAGAATACCTTTTACATGGGTGTGCAAGGTTGTATATTATTATTATTTCCATGATCAAATCTCCAGTAATCGATAATACGCACATGCAATTTCAAAATGTTCTATATCTTCACAGAATCCATGTATAACATTAGAAATATTAGGTACTCACATTAACCACCCCATTTGCGCTTTCAACGACTCTTCATCGCTAAAAAGCAGCTCATCAAACATACTCCTAGCGGAACCCAAAAAACTCAAGTTTCCCGTATGCTGCCCGGCCGGTCATGGAAATAATGCTCCACACGGATCCTCAACGGTTCTCAAGACTTCCAGAAATTATAGACTTGCCGCTACTGTTCTAAAATAACATCCCTCGCTCAATACCACCCCGTAATATTCTATGATGGGCAGTGATGGACGAAACCACAAGATAACGCTGCATATCTCGAAAACTTGTCATTCAAATTTCAATCATCTTATTATGCAAATGTCTATATCTTATTATCCAAATTTAAGATTAACACTTATTTCCACACTCACACAACTCTCATATTGCATTCACAAACACAGGAAGAAACAGGGGAATGAAACATACAAGACGGACAGGACGGTTAGCGCTTTTTGTTTTGTTGTCAAACCCTGTCTATATGAACAGGGAAACCCATACCATTATCAAAATATTGCCTAATTTGTGCTCCTAAAACGGGGCGTTGTATCCACACTGGGATATCGCCCAATGCGATTACTGTGGTATAGATTCTGTTACGTCTATCCAAATGTGCAAAACTACCTACAGAGTACCCGTGTCTCCTATCTAATTGCGTAACATGGTCCCAAAAATCCAATCTTATCTCGTATTTTCTAAGTACCAGGAACTAACAACAGCATACAGTTGAAGTCGGAAGTTTGCATACACTTAGGTTGGAGTCATTAAAACTTGTTTTTCAACCACTCCACAAATGTCTTGTTAACAAACTATAGTTTTGGCAAGTCGGTTAGGACACCTACTTTCTGCATGACACAAGTCATTTTTCCAACAATTGTTTACAGACAGATTATTTCACTTATAATTCACTGTATCACAATTCCAGTAGGTCAGAAGTTTACATACACTAAGTTGACTGTGCCTTTAACTTCTTGATCCTACCGATACCGGATCCGGGAGCATGACTACACCCTCAGGCTCATTACCATAACGCAACGTTAACGATTTCTAAAAAATCGCAAATGAAATGAAATAAATATGCCTGCTCTCAAGCTTAGCCTTTTCTTAACAACACTGTCATCTCAGATTTTCAAAATATGCTTTTGAACCATAGAAAATCAATCATTTGTGTAAGAGTGTTGATGGCTAGCTTAGCATTTAGCGTAGCATTTAGCACATAACATCACAAAAACCAGCAAAGGAATCAAATAAAATAATTTACCTTTGAAGAACTTCAGATGTTTCAATGAGGAGACTCTCAGTTACATAGCAGATGTCCAGTTTTTCCTGAAAGATTCTTTGTGTAGGACAAATCGCTCCGTTTTGTTACTACACATTTGGCTACCGAAACGAACCGAAAATTCAGTCACCAAAACGTCGAACTTTCTTCCGAATTAACTCCATAATATCGACCGAAACATGGCAAACGTTGTTTGAATCAATCCTCAAGGTGTTTTTTCACATATCTCTTCATTGATATGCCGTTCGTGGAAGCATGGTTTTTCTCAGAATCCCATGGAAAAATACCAGCAGCTGAGTTTTGCGCACCAATTTCCACGCAGGACACCGTGCGGACACTTGGCAAATGTAGTCTCTTATGGTCAATCTTCCAATGATATGCCTGCAAATACGTCACAATGCTCCAGACCCCTTGGGGAAACGATAGAAAGGGTAGGCTCATTCCTGTCGCATTCACAGCCATATAAGGAGATGATGCAAATCGGAGCCTCAGAAATCCTGTTCATTTCCTGGTTGCAGAAACATCTTGGTTTCGCCTGTAGCATGAGTTCTGGGGCACTCACAGTGAAAATCTTTGCAGTTCTGGAAACGTCAGAGTGTCTTCTTTCCAAAGCTATCAATTCCATGCATAGTCGAGCATCTTTTTGTGACAAAATATTGCGCTTAAAACGGGAACGTCTTTTTATCCAAAAATGAAATAGCGCCCCCCTAAGCTCAAGAGGTTAACTTGGGTCAAACCTTTTGGGTAGCCTTCCACAAGCTTCCCACAATAAGTTGGGTGAATTTTGGCCCTCCTGACAGAGCTGCTGTAACTGAGTCAGGTTTGTAGGCCTCCATGCATGCACACACTTTTTCAGTTCTGCCCACACATTTTCTATAGGATTGAGGTCAGGGCTTTGGGATGGCCACTCCAATACCTTGACTTTGTTCTCCTTAAGCCATTTTGCCACAACTTTGGAAGTATGCTTGGGGTCATTGTCCATTTGGAAGACCATTTGCAACCAAGCTTTAACTTCCTGACTGATGTCTTGAGATGTTGCTTCAATATCCATATATTTTTCCTACCTCATGATGCCATCTACTTTGTGAAGTGCACCGGTCCCTCCTATAGCAAAGCACCCCCACAACATGATGCTGCCACCCCCGTGCTTCACGGTTGGTATGGTGTTCTTCGGCTTGCAAGCCTCCCCCTTTTCCCCCCAAACATAACAATGGTCATTTTGGCCAAACAGTTCTATTTTTGTTTCATCAGACCAGAGGACATTTCTCCAAAAAGATTGATCTTTGTCCCCATGTGCAGTTGCAAACCGTAGTCTGGCTTTTTTATGGAGGTTTTGGAGCAGTGGCTTCTTCCTTGCTGAGCGGCCTTACAGGTTATATCGATATAGGACTCCTTTTACTGTGGATATAGATACTTTTGTAGCTGTTTCCTCCAGCATCTTCACAAGGTCCTTTGCTGTTGTTCTGGGATTGATTTACACTTTTCGCACCAAAGTACGTTAATCTCTAGGAGACAGAACACGTCTTCTTCCTGAGTGGTATGACGGCTGCGTGGTTCCATGGTGTTTATACTTGTGTACTATTGTTTGTACAGATGAACGTGGTACCTTCAGGCATTTGGAAATTGCTCCCAAGAATGAACCAGACTTGTGGAGGTATGACATTTTTTTTCTGAGGTCTTGGCTGATTTATTTTTATTTCACCATGATCTCAAGCAAAGAAGAACTGAGTTTGAAGGTAGGCCTTGAAATACATCCACAGGGAAACCTCCAATTGACTCAGATGATATCAGTTAGCCTATCAGAAGCTTCTAAAGCCATGACATAATTTTCTGGAATTTTCCAAGCTGTTTAACCAAATTAAAGCTTAACTTCTTGTTAATCTAGCCACCGTGTCAGATTTCAAAAAGGCTTTACATCGAAAGCAAACCATGCTATTATCTGAGGACACTACCCCATCAAGCAAAGACATGACAATCATAATTCAACCTGCCAGGCGCGACACAAAAGTCAGAAATAACGATATCATTCATGTCTTACCTTTGAAGATCTTCCTCTGTTGGCACTCCAATATGTCCCATAAACATCATAAATGGTCCTTTTTTTCGATTAATTCCGTCATTATATCTCCAAAATGTCCATTTATTTGGTGCGTTTGATAAAAAAAACACCAGTTCCAACTCGCTCAACATGACTACAAAATATCTAATAAGTTACCTGTAATCTTGATCCAAACAACTTTCCTAATACAACTTGATGTAATTTTTAACGTAAATAATCGATAAAATTTAAGACAGGATAAACTGCGTTCAATAGCGGATTAAAACAAAGTGGAGTGAGCTTTCAGGTTGCGCGCCCCAACCACAACAGCACACTAGACTCGATTTCTAAAGACTGTTGACATCTCGTGGAAGCGATAGGAACTGCAAGCAAGTGCCTTGGAAATCTAGATCCACATAGAAAAACCATTGAAAACACTGTTACCTAAAAAAAATGTATCATGGATGGTTTGTCCTCGGGGGTTTCACCTGGCAAATAAGTTCTGTTATACTCACAGACAAGATTTTTAACAGTTTTAGAAACTTTACAGTCTTTTCTATCTAAATATACCAATTATATGCATATTGTATGCATATCCTCGCTTCTGGGCCTGAGTAGCAGGCAGTTTACTTTGGGCACGCTTTTCATCCAGACGTGAAAATACCGCCCCTTAGCCCGAAGAGGTTTTAACCTCTTAATGCGGATATCCCATCACCGGGATCAAATTCGACAACATCCGGTGAAATCGGAGTGCGCCAAATTCAAAATGCAAAATTGAAATATTAAACATTCGTCATTATACAAGTGTCCTACATTATTTAAAAGCTTAACTTCTTGTTAATCCAGCCGCTTTGTCAGATTTCAAAAAGGCTTTACGCCTCGGGTACAAAAGCATCACAAACATTTTCCAAACAAGCAGAGGCGTCACAAAAGGCAGAATAAATCCTTTTGAAGATCTTCCTCTGTTTGCAATCCCAAGGGTTCCAGATACACATCAAATAGTTGTTTTGTTCGATAAAGTCCTTCTTTATATCCTAGTAAAGTCAGTTTAGTTGGCACGCTTGATTCAGTAATCCACCTGTTTACCTTGTTCAAAATGCATACAAAGGATTCCCAAAAGTTACCAATAAACTTAATCCAAACAAGTCAAAGAACGTTTCTAATCAATCCTTAGGTATCCTAATATGTAAATAAACAATCAAATTTACGACTGAGAATAGTATGTTCATTACCGGATATGAATAACGAACTGCACGCCCTCATCCAGTCAAAATGGGAGCCACCTAGAAGAACTACAAATTCTAGCTAATTTTTCAAAAAACAAGCCTGAAACTCTTCCTAAAGACTGTTGACATCTACTGGAAGCCCTAGGAACTGCAATCTGGGAGGTATTCCTTTGATTTTCCCAATAACAAGGATTAGTATGGGCAAGACACAGAGGAATCCTGGTATATAGCTGACACTAAGAATTCTTAGTCATGGCTGGTTCCACACCCCTCCCATGCAGATCGGGGGGCACCACAAGCCATCCTGGGTTCATCCTGTGGTCATCTGCACCCGGTGCCGTTTCCCAGATGCAATAATGATTAGACACAATAAGGGTTTTGTTCTATTCCTCAAGGCTATCTCTATCTCGGTTACACCCACCTCATCTTATCTATGGAATGCCAGCTGTAGGTCAGTTGTCAGTTCAAGCCCCAGAGGCCCAACTCAGCCCAACAGACACAGATGAGAGAGTACTCATCATTGCTATTCAATGCATAAACAGTATTAAACATAATCTTGTAATTTTTCTCTCACATCGGGAACCACACATGCAGAGATCATCCGTTCACCTACTCTGCATCTCACAAAGACACGGTGGTTGGAACCAAAAATCTCAAATTTTGACTAATCACACCAAAGGACAGATTTCCACCGGTCTAATATCCATTGCTTGTGTTTTTTGGCCCAAGCAAGTCTTCTTCTTATTGGTGTCCTTTAGTCGTGGTTCGACCATGAAGGCCTGATTCACGCAGTCTCCTCTGAACAGTTGATGTTGAGATTTGTCTGTTACTTGAACTCTGTGAAGCATTGACTTGGGCTTCAATTTCTGAATCTGGTTAATCTTATGAACTTATCCTCTGCGGCAGAGGTAACTCTGGGTCTTCCTTTCCTGTGGGGGCCTCATGAGAGCCAGTTTCGTCATAGCGCTGGATGGTTTTTGCGACTGCAAACGTTCAAAGTTCTTAACATTTTCCGCATTGACTGACTTTCATGTCTTAAAGTAATAATGGACTGTCATTTCTCTTTGCTTATTTGAGCTGTTCTTGCCATAATATGGACTTGGTATTTTACCTAATAGGGCTATCTTGTTTACCACCCCTACCTTGTCACAACACAACTGATTGGGTTAAACGCATTTAGAAGGAAAGAAATTCCACAAATTTACTTTTAACAAGGCACACTCGTTAATTTAAATACATTCCAGGTCACTACCTCATGAAGCTGGTTGAGAGAATGCAAGTGTGTGCAAAGCTGTCATGAAGTGTGCATAGCTGTCATCATGTCAATGGGTGGAGGAATCTAAAATATCAAAAATATGTTGATTTGTTTAACACTTTTCTTTAGTTACTACATGATTCCATATGTGTTTTTCCATAGTTTTGATGTCTTCACTATTATTCTACAATGTCGAAAATAGTACAAATGAAGAAAAACCCTTGAATGAGTAGGTTTGTCCAAACTTTTGACTGGTACTTTATGTTCCCACAACTTCTAAGGAACCTAATTTGCTAGCTGTATATGTTGCAATATATTTGTGAAAATTCATTATTTGTCTAAAAACATGCCCTTTCCTCATCTGGGTACTCACTCAGACTAGGCTGTAGGTATACCATACCAGCTTTCACAGACTTCTACACAATCTTCTCAGTTATGGGAAGCATAATAAAGACAATTTAGAGATGTGAATGCAAAACCTTTTTGCGTGAAAATAGTTTAGTCTCATCTAAATCATTCATTTTCCTCTGTCTGGGTGCTCAGACTAGGCTGTAGATATAAACTACAGCTGGGGCTTGATTCCCGAGAACATGCTGTACAGCTTGGTTGTCTAATGTCAGTGTTATTTTACTGATCAGACTTTCAGCAATTCCTTTATAGTACAAAAATAACCAAAATGCTATTGATTATTCAATACTCTGTCTGGTTTGATAGCAGAGAGCCAGGCTACTGTTTCCACCCACTATTAGTAAACAAATCAATGCAACAGATTTAGCCCGATGTCAATTCATGCTGATCAGCCCTTTTACCTGACTTTCAAGACCAGCTTAGAAAACAGGCTTTAATACAATATTCTCTATAAAAAAGGGATTCAGAAATAGAGAGAAGATTTGATTGTGGTCTGCTGATAATACTTAACTTTATTGCAGATTTTGTTGAAATATCTGGGTGTTTATTTCAAACATATTGTAGATTCCTTAAATCAAATCAAATGTTATTGGTGCGCCGAATGAAACAGGTGTAGGCTTTACAGTGAAATGCTTACTTACGAGCACATTCCCAACAATGCAGAGTTAAAAAAGTAAGAAAAATATTTGCTAAATAAAAAGGAAATTATAACACAATAAAAACAAAAATGAGGCTATAAACAAGGAATACCGGTACTGAGTCAATGTGTGGGTACGAGGTAGTTGAGGTTATACAGTATGTACATTTGGGTAGGGGTAAATGTGGCTAGGCAATCAGGATATCTAATAAACAGAGTAGCAGCAGCATTTGTGAAGAGTGTGAAAGTGTATCTGTCTGAGTGTGTGTGTGTGTGTGTGTGTGTGGCATCAATATGACTTTGTGACTGCAAGGAGCCACTGTAAGTTGCTAGCTAGCATTAAACTTATCTTATAAAAAACAATCAATATTCACATAATCACTAGTTAACTACACATGGTTGATGATATTACTAGGTTAACTACATTGTCCTGAGTTGCATATAATCAATGCGGTGCCTGTTAATTCCTCATTGAATCACAGCCTACTTCAACTTCGCCAAACAGGTGATGATTTAGCAAAAGCGCATTGGTGAAAAATGTACCTAACCATAAACATCAATGCCTTTGTTCAAATCAATACACAGAAGTATATATTTTTAAACATTAATATTTAGTTAAAGAAATTCATGTTAGCAATATTAGCTAGGGAAATGATGTCACTTTTCTTGCGTTCAGTGCAAGCAGAGTCAGGGTATATGCAACAGTTTGGGCCATCTGGCTCGTTGTGAACTGTGAACTAATTTGCCAGAATTGTACATAATTGTGACATAACATTGAAGGTTGTGCAATGTAACAGCAATATTTATACTTAGGGTTGCCACCCGTTCGATAAATACGGAACGGTTCCGTATTTCACTGAAAGAGTAAAACGTTTTGTTTTCGAAATTATAGTTTCCGGATTTGACCATATTAATGAGCAAAGGCTCGTATTTCTGTGTTTATTACATTATAATTAAGTCTATGATTTCATATTTGATAGAGCAGTCTGACTAAGCGGTGGTAGGCAGCAGCAGGCTCGTAAGCATTCATTCAAACAGCACTTTACTGCCTTTGCCAGCACTCCTAGCAATGCTTGAAGCACAGCGCTGTTTATGACTTCAAGCCTATCAACTCCCGAGATTATGCTGGCAAAACTAAAGTGCCTGTAAGAACATCCAATAGTCAAAGGTATATGAAATACAAATGGTATAGAGAGAAATAGTTGACGCGTCATAATTCCTATATTAACTACAACCTAAAATTCTTAACTGGGAAAATTGAACCACCAGCTTTCTCATGTTCTGAGCAAGGAACATAAACGTTCGATTTTTTAGGGGGCCCCGTGTTGAGGGTCATCGTGGCGGATGTGTTGTTGCCACCCTCACCACCTGAGAGCGGTCCGTCAGGAAGTCCAGGATCCAGTTACAGAGGGAGGTGTTCAGTCCCAAGGTCCTTAGCTTAGTGATGAGCTTTGAGGGCACTATGGTGTTGAACACTGATCTGTAGTCAATGAACAGCATTCTCACGTAGGTGTTCCCCTTTTCTCCAGGTGGGAAAGGGCAGTGTGGAGTGCAATAGAGATTGCGTCATCTGTGCATCTGTTGGGGCGGTATGCAAATTGGAGTGGGTCCAGGGTTTCTGGGATGATGGTGTTGATGTGAGCCATGACCAGCCTTTCAAAGCATTTCATGGCTACAGATGTGAGTGCTATGGGGCGGTAGTCATTTAGACAGGTTACCTTGGTGTTCTTAGGCACAGAGACTATGGTGGTTTGCTTTAAACATGTTTACTGAACAAAAATATAAATGCAACATGCAACAATTTAAACTATTTTACAGAGTTACAGTTCATACAAGGAAATCAGTCAATTGAAATAAATTTATTATGCCCTAATCTATGGATTTCAAATGACTGGTCAGGGGCGCAGCCATGGGTGGGCCTGGGAGGTTATAGGCCCACCAACCTGGGAACCAGGCCCAGCCAATTAGAATGAGTTTTTCACCACAAAAGGGCTTTATTAAAGAGAGAAATACTCCTCAGTTTCATCAGCTGTTCATGTGGCTGATCTCAGATGATCCTGCAGTTGAAGCAGCTGAATGTGGAGATCCTGGGCTGTAGTGGTTACACGTCGTCTGCGGTTGTGAGGCTGGTTGGACGTATCTCCAAATTCTATAAAACGACGTTAGAGGTGGCTTATGGTAGAGAAATTAACATGAATTTATCTGGCAACAGCTCTCGTGGACATTCCTGCAGTCAACATGCCATTTACACGCTCCCTCGAAATTTGAGACATCTGGGGCATTATGTTGTGTGACAAAACTGCACATTTTAGAGTGGCCTTTTATTGTCCCCAGCACAAGGTGCACGTGTGTAATGACAATGCCGTTTAATCAACTTCTTGATATGCTACACCTGTCAGTATTATCTTGACAATGGAGAAATGCTCACTAACAGGGATGTAAACTAATTTTAAACAATATTTTATCTCAGCTCATGAAACATGGGACCAAAACTTTACATGTTTAGATCCGTTTATATTTTTGTTCAGTATAGGTATTACAGAATGGGTCAGAGAGAGGTTGAGGTTGAAAATGTACGTGTCATGGTAATCCGTCTGGCCCTGCGGCCTTGAATGTCTTACTTACATTGGCTACGAGAGCATGATCATACAGTTGTCCAGGACAGCTGGTGCTCTCACGCATGGTTTAGGGTTGCTTTCCTCAAAGCAAGCATTGAAGGCATTTAGCTCGTATGGTAGGCTCGCATCACTGGGCAGCTCTCGGTTGGTTTTCCTTTTGTAAGCCATGATAGTTTACAAGCCCTGCCACATTCGACGAGTGTCAGAGCCTGTGTAGTAGGATTCAATCTCAGTCCTGTATTGGAAGTTTGCCTGTTTGATGGTTCGTCGGATGTTGATGTGAAAAAAACCTTTAAACAAGTCAACATTCACAAAGCCACTGGGCCATACGGATTACCAGGACGTGTACTCAAAGCATGCGCAGACCAACTGTCAAGTGTCTTCACTGACATTTTCAACCTCTCCCTGACCGAGTCTGTAACTTGTACCCCCGCACGCTGACTTGGTACCGGTGCCCCCTGTCTATAGCCTCGTTATTGTTATTCTTATTGTTTTACTTTTCATTATTACTTTTTATTTTTGTATACTTGGTAAATATTTTCTTAACTCTTCTTGAACTGCACTGTTGGTTAAGGGCTTGTAAGTAAGCATTTCACGGTAAAGTCTACACTTGTTGTATTCGGCGCATGTGGTAAATAAAATTTGATTTGACTAGAACGAGCTGCAAAAAATACTCAAACCGGACAGACAGTTTTATCTCCATATCTTCATTCAAAGACTCGGTCATGGACACTCTTACTGACAGTTGTGGCTGCTTCGCCTTTGCGCTGTTGTCTGTGCCCAATAATGTTTGTACCATGTTTTTTTGCTGCTACCATGTTGCGCTGCTGCCATGTTGTGTTGCTGCCATGCTATGTTGTTGTCTTAGGTCTCTCTTTATGTAGTGTTGTGGTGTTTCTCTTGTTGTGTTGTGTGTTTTTTGCTATATTTTTCATTTTTAATCCGAGCCCCTGTCCCCGCAGGAGGCTTTTTGCCTTTTGGTAGGCTGTCATGGTAAATACAAATTTGTTCTTAACTGACTTGCCTAGTTAATGAATAAAATAAAAAATCTCAATATGTTACGATCAGGGTGGACAAAAGTTTTGTAGATTTTACCCGTTGCCAAAGTTTCTAAAAATGCCGTTGTTCAGGAGTGCAAGGGCAAATGTAGCTATTGCACATGAGCAATTCACAGTGTAGGCGTTCCCTAAAATAAATATGCAAATACGTGCTAGAACGCGCCAATTGACTTTCGCTAGCTCGTGCTTGGCTCTGCTCACCTCCTTGCTTGTTTTGCATCTTGGGTTAGTTATAAAAATCTTTGCTAAAGTCTCATTCATCCCCACCAATGAAATATAGCCTATGTATGAGTGTAACATTTAGGCCTAGACTGACAACTCTCTATTGTATTCTACTGTTTGTACAAAGAAATGTATAAGATACAGTATCACCAGCTTCTGCTGCATTGACAGATGTGTTACATCTACATGGGTGGGGGTACTCTTTGGCTTGAAGGACTCGTGACAGTTGCACCTCCCTCGTGATGGAGCCTGTGACCTGAGGAGATGGTGGAAATTCCTTTTAATGTGCGGCAGAACAGCAGTCCCTCCTGATGGATGGGCCCTGTAAAGCTGCAGCGGGCCAGGGCACTTCCTCAAACAGATTGGTTACTCCAGGCTTAGGCTGCCTTTCTTTATCTCCATCTTTATTCCCCTCCTTTACTTTGACTGTTTCTCCGTCATTTAACCAGCCCTAAATTATTAAACTGTTATGGGGGATGTAACAGAGGGCACAAGGCTTTTGTTCCACTCTGTCTGGGAAATGCACACAGTATTGTGTTTACTGTTTGAAATTCCAATACGGTCCAATACTCTCTGTAGACTTGATAGCTAGCTGCAGTGCTCTTATTATAGAAACTGTGTGTGCTGCCATTATTTTATCTTTAAGAGATAAGATAAAATGCAGTGGTATAGTGCACATCCTTCTCTCCCCTCCCAATCAGCCAGGTAATCAAACCTGAGTTAGAGTGCACCATTATTACCAAGGAATAGGCCAATGTCAATCAAATCTATGAGTTCAAAAAAATCAGGAGTTTTGCTTGTTTAACCCACTCCCGAGGAAGTGACTAGAATTTTGAAATCAAAGAATAACATTGTGTGTTGGGAGGTATCTATTTGTTTTAGAATTTGTATGATGTTATCTTTATGTGCTCAAATATTTTTTACCCTGTCTACTCATGGGTCCTGGCAATTTTTGCCCAATTCCAAGACACATTTTTATTTGAGTGAGCTTGATTTGATTCTGCACATTTTGTTTTCTCACAAATAATCTCATAAAGAATATAGAGTGTAGTGAAAACCATCTCGTTCAGTGATAGCAGAGAAGGGGAGATCCCTAGAGCTATGGAGAATGGGTTTTGTAACCTGATGGGTTTTTCTAGCTTTTCTAGCTTCTTATTAAGTTGGTTAGTGTTAAGGTGGTTAGTGTTAAGGTGGTTAGTGTAAGGTGGTTAACACACTGAAGGGTGCTCAGTGTTTTGGCCTTTTACAAATTCGATTGACTATCTGTCATTCTTCCAACATGCTTATTATTTAATGCTTTGTCATGCATCTTCTTTTTCCCATCATTGAGTTGGTTACATCAGCAGCATTGCAGCCTATCCCCCAAGGTCATGGCTTTAATTCTATAGATTCTGCTCTATTTAGGAGGGAGGGGAGGAGGAGAAGGTATTCCCTTTCGATATATCCCCTTTACAATGATGGAATAGTTTGAGGGAAACAGGAGGGAATCATTGCTAGCCTCAGAGAAGCAGAAGCTATTCAA
Source organism: Oncorhynchus kisutch (assembly GCF_002021735.2). Lineage (NCBI taxonomy): Eukaryota > Metazoa > Chordata > Actinopteri > Salmoniformes > Salmonidae > Oncorhynchus > Oncorhynchus kisutch. The sequence continues at coordinate 31,152,523 of NC_034186.2, forward strand.
CAGGGACGCCCACAGTACCAAAGCCATTTCCAATAATGTCCTCTTTCTGCAACAACAATTGTGCTTAACCCCAGTGGCTTCAGCTAGCCTCTATTTTTCATTCCCCCTCCCTGCCATTACACTGGCAATTGGAATGGAAATCTGGCCATGTTTTGGGAGACATTTCATCATGTGACTCATTGCGGGGGCACAACAAAGAACGTACAACTATTTGATATCAGTGAAATCATGAAAGTTTTTATTATATTCAGTTAAATGTGGTCAGTGGAGCAGATCTGAAGGTCAAATTAAGCCTACAAATTCAGGAAGGAAAGAATGTTGAAGAATGAAATCATATACCTGCATCTAGGCCTAATGTCTTCTATCTCAACCTTCAGCTTCAGCTCAAATACATCTCATACTGTAGTTTGGATGAGATCCAGTTCCCATCTTCTGTTCATCTTCAAGACTGAGGGAAAATCTTATCTGCATTACTATTGTCTTCAGTGTGTGTTTGTTCTTTTCTAAGAGTAATATGTAACAACTCCTGATGACACAACTCCTGATGACACAACTCCTGAAGACACAGCTCCTGAAAACTCATACTGAGAGCATCCTAATATGGACACAGTAGTATTCACCAAAACTCAGTAAGATGTTCTCTGAAATAAGTTATGTGCTGTGAGAATACATGTTCCTCATATGTGACCCGTTTCAGGAAACTAGGCGTATGTCGCATTTCACTACTTCACACGAGAGCAATTTGAACGTAATCTTTATTTTGTGTGTTCTTTTGGCAGAAATGCCTTCTGGAATATGCAAACATTCATATGCCTTAATAACAAACTTGTATGCCATCTGTAAATATGAATAGAATTGTTAAATTACGAGCCTAGTTGGTTTAGCCACAGAAAAAGGCAGCAACCTTACCGCTTGCCATGATTGGCTGAGATAATGAGTGGGCTGGACAAGCCAAGAGATGAGTTCGGATTGGTCTGCCATATAGCACGGGTCTGTCTATTTGAGCTGGTTAGTATGTGTAGGTAATCCTGTCTAACGCCGTTAAAAATAAATAAATATATATACACTGCTCAAAAAAATAAAGGGAACACTAAAATAACACATCCAAGATCTGAATGAATGAAATATTCTTATTAAATACTTTTTTCTTTACATAGTTGAATGTGCTGACAACAAAATCACACAAAAATGATCAATGGAAGTCAAATTTATCAACCCATGGAGGTCTGGATTTGGAGTCACACTCAAAATTAAAGTGGAAAACCACACTACAGGCGGATCCAACTTTGATGTAATGTCCTTAAAACAATTCAAAATGAGGCTCAGTAGTGTGTGTGGCCTCCACGTGCCTGTATGACCTCCCTACAACGCCTGGGCATGCTCCTGATGAGGTGGCGGATGGTCTCCTGAGGGATCTCCTCCCAGACCTGGACGAAAGCATCCACCAACTCCTGGACAGTCTGTGGTGCAACGTGGCGTTGGTGGATGGAGCGAGACATGATGTCCCAGATGTGCTCAATTGGATTCAGATCTGGGGAACAGGCGGGCCAGTCCATAGCATCAATGCCTTCCTCTTGCAGGAACTGCTGACACACTCCAGCCACATGAGGTCTAGCATTGTCTTGCATTAGGAGGAACCCAGGGCCAACCGCACCAGCATATGGTCTCACAAGGGGTCTGAGGATCTCATCTCGGTACCTAATGGCAGTCAGGCTACCTCTGGCGAGCACATGGAGGGCTGTGCGTCCCCCCAAAGAAATGCCACCCCACACCATGACTGACCCACCGCCAAACCGGTCATGCTGGAGGATGTTGCAGGCAGCAGAACGTTCTCCACGGCGTCTCCAGACTCTGTCACGTCTGTCTGTCACATGTGCTCAGTGTGAACCTGTTTTCATCTGTGAAGAGCACAGGGTGCCAGTGGCGAATTTGCCAATCTTGGTGTTCTCTGGCAAATACCAAACGTCCTGCACGGTGTTGGGCTGTAAGCACAACCCCCACCTGTGGACGTCGGGCCCTCATACCACCCTCATGGAGTCTGTTTCTGACCGTTTGAGCAGACACATGCACATTTGTGGCCTGCTGGAGGTCATTTTGCAGGGCTCTGGCAGTGCTCCTCCTTGCACAAAGGCGGAGGTAGCGGTCCTGCTACTGGGTTGTTGCCCTCCTACGGCCTCCTCCACGTCTCCTGATGTACTGGCCTGTCTCCTGGTAGCGCCTCCATGCTCTGGACACTACGCTGACAGACACAGCAAACCTTCTTGCCACAGCTCGCATTGATGTGCCATCCTGGATGAGCTGCACTACCTGAGCCACTTGTGTGGGTTGTAGACTCCGTCTCATGCTACCACTAGAGTGAAAGCACCGCCAGCATTCAAAAGTCACCAAAACATCAGCCAGGAAGCATAGGAACTGAGAAGTGGTCTGTGGTCACCACCTGCAGAACCACTCCTTTATTGGGGGTGTCTTGCTAATTGCCTATAATTTCCACCTGTTGTCTATTCCATTTGCACAACAGCATGATGAATGTATTGTCAATCAGTGTTGCTTCCTAAGTGGACAGTTTGATTTCACAAAAGTGTGATTGACTTGGAGTTACATTGTGTTGTTTAAGTGTTCCCTTTTATTTTTTTGAGCAGTGTATATATATTGTGGCAAAGAAGGGGGTCGAGTGATAAATGGCAGATATGTGAGAGCAGAACTAATAAACGGGCTCTGCCCGATCACTAAAATGGTCACCCCTGTCAGAACTACAGATCACAAAATGGCCGACCGCCAAAACTACAAGTCCCAGAAGCAAGGGGAACCCTCAGAAGGTGGAGCCGACCCACAGATAAAGGGTCAAGAAAAACCAGGAAGAGGAAGAGAGAGGGCTGAAAGAAACTATGAATAATAGAGAAAGAGACAATAGAGATTAGCGGGATTTACCGTGTATGGCCTGGATTGTTTTGGATTTACCTGTTGGCGTTTGGACCTGGACCTACCGAGAACCCGATTCGTGTACCGAACCCTGCTATCCTTGACCTCGCCTACGGCCTGGGTGGACCAGGACGGAGAAACAAACAAACAGGTACTGTCCTGTTCGAAAGAACTCTCATTCTTGGGTGATTTGGTGACAGTTTACCATTTAATTTGTGACAAACGCTCCTAACCTTGAAGAGGTTTGCCACACGTGGTGGAGAATGCGGGCAATTGGACTAACCATACCACTGGTTAGGTAGAATAAAAATAAAAATGTTCAGTTAGCACTCCAAAGGGGAGTCAGGTTTTTTCTTGTGGCTTTGTTTGGTTAGGACAGTTTCTCAGGAAAATGAGTATGGAGGGAGCCATACAGGCCCTGTTACAAGCGGCGGCCGCCCAACAAGAGGCAACTAGAGCTCAACAAATAGCTCATCAGGATGCAATGCGAATGTATCAGGACACGTTACAGGTCCAGCACCGCACCAACCAGCTGCTCAGAGAAGAGCAAGAGAGAAACACCCGGGAGTTAAGAGAAGGCCTAAAGGGGCTAGCGGACCGAATTGGGGCTCAATTACCAGCTGCAAATACCCAGAGGGGGGCCAATCATTTTCTTCAAAAAATGACAGCACAGGATGATGTGGAAGCACATCTTACCACCTTCGAAAGGACGGCAGAGAGGGAGAAGTGGCCGAAAGAAGAATGGGCAAGGCTTCTGGCACCATACCTGGCAGGGGACGCTCAAAAAGCGTATTTCGACCTGGAGTTGAAAGATGCACAGGATTACGATAAACTAAAGGGAGAGATCCTGACTAGACTGGGAGTGACCGATACTGTGAGGGCACACCGCTTCCACCAGTGGTCCTACCGACCGGGACAACCCCCACGAACACAGATGTTCGACTTGATTCACCTGGCACGGAAATGGTTGCGACCAGAGACCCGGTCATCCGCCGAGATCGTCGAGACCATCGTACTCAACCAATTTCAGCGAGGTCTACCCCATGAAGTGAGACGATGGGTTGGCCAGAACGAGGTACTTTCCGCCGACCATCTCGTGGGCCTGGTTGAACGGTATTGTACGGCAGGAACAGCTGAGCAGGCACAGGAGGAAAGATTTCCGTTCCCCAAGCCTGGGCGAACCAGTGGACAGTGTCACGCCTTGGTCTTAGTATTTTGTGTTTTCTTTAATTATTTGTTCAGGCCAGGGTGTGACACGGGCTTATTGTGTTGTCGTATTGGGGTTTTTGTAGGCATTGGGATTGTGGCTGATTAGGGGTGTGTCTAGCATAGGCTTGGCTGCCTGAGGCGGTTCTCAATCAGAGTCAGGTGATTCTCGTGGTCTCTGATTGGGAACCATATTTAGGTAGCCGGGGTTTCACTGTGTATTTTGTGGGTGATTGTTCCTGTCTCTGTGTAGTTTCACCAGATAGGCTGTAATAGGTTTTCGCGTTCCGTTTGTTGTTTTTGTTTATATATAGTTATTTCATGTATCGCTATTCTTCATTAAAGAACATGAGTAACCACCACGCTGCATTTCGGTCCGACTCTCCTTCAACAGACGAATGCCGTTACAGACAGGGTAAGGCTGTCCCAACATATGGAGGGGGAAGAGAGCAGCGTGGGGCCATAAGGAAAGAATCAGAAGTAGGCCGAGACACTAAGGGAAAAAACGGAAACCGGGACTGGGTGTCGAGGGGTCTCCCCCCCGAACCCCTATTATCTGTTACAATTGCAATCAACCGGGACATATTGCAGCCTACTACCCTATTAAAGAAGAGCCAATGCAATGTAACCTCGGTGAAAATGAAGAGGATATACGGTATGCATGTCCTGTTGTAACCACTGTACTTGAAAGATCAAGAAACAAACATACGTGCAGGGTGAAGGTTGAAGGGAGAGAGGTTGAAGCACTGCTGGATTCCGGCAGTATGCTAACCCTGGTCGTTGCAAGCCTAGTGCCGAATCATAAACTGGATACAAGACAGGATATCAGTGTTACATGCATTCATGGAGATACCCGTCTGTACCCCACGGCCTTAGTGAGCATACAAACAGAGGACGGTCTGTTGGATTATGAGGTCGGCGTGGTCCCAAAGATGCCATATGATGTAATATTGGGTAGAGACTTTCCTAACTTTGCAAAGTTAGGCCACAAGAATGGCATGTTTGAGAAGCCAACAACCCTGACCAAGCAGGAAGAAGCATGGGACCTTCAACCAAAGCCAAGAAAAGAGGTATCCCAGGGGACAACATCACAGGTGCTAGTAGGGGAGGAGGAGGATGAAGTGGCAAATCTTGCTGATAACGAACAGCCCGGTACTAGTGGGGCTGGGATCGATCTGAATTCAGAGGACGACGATCTAGAACCAGCAGACCTGGCAGGGTCCTTGACTAATTTTGGGACGGCCCAAAACCAGGATCCAACCCTGCAGCAAGCCAGAGCAGATGTGCAGGTCGTAGATGGTACTCCCATAAATGTTGGGATGATGCCTAATAGTTTTCCCCACTTCATCATGAAAAAGGGTTTGGTGTACAGAGTCTCGAAAATAGGGGTTGATGTGGTGGAACAGTTGTTGGTTCCCACCCGGTACCGGAGGACAGTAATGGATCTAGCTCATGGGCACATTCTGGGGGGACACCTTGGTATCGATAAAACCCAAGATCGGATTGTAAGGAGGTTTTACTGGCCAGGAATTCAAGCTGAAGTGGCTCGGCATTGTGGAGAGTGCCCGGAGTGCCAGTTAACAGCTCCCCGACCAGCTGTTTGAAGCCCGTTAGTGCCACTCCCCATAATCGAAACGCCATTTGAGAGGATAGCGATGGATTTAGTAGGCCCACTACCCAAATCCGCCAGAGGGTACCAATACATTCTGGTCATTCTAGATTATGCCACTCGCTACCCAGAAGCCATTCCCCTTCGGACGATGGCTTCCAAAAATATCGCAAAGGAATTGGTGCTCTTGTTCACCAGGGTAGGGATTCCAAAGGAGATCCTTACCGACCAGGGGACCCCCTTTATGTCCTGCCTTATGGCGGACCTTTGTAAACTGTGGCAGGTGAAACAGTTGAGGACATCGGTTTACCATCCTCAGACGGACGGGCTGGTTGAGAGATTCAACCGGACCCTGAAGTCAATGCTCAGGAAGGTAATCGATAAGGATGGGAAAAACTGGGATTGCATGTTGCCGTATCTGATGTTTGCCATTAGAGAGGTTCCTCAAGCCTCGCTGGGGTTTTCTCCCTTTGAGCTGGTATATGGGAGGCATCCCCGGGGAATCTTAGACATCGCCCGGGAAACCTGGGAGCACCAATCCACCCCGTATACTAGTGTCATAGAGCATGTCACGGCAATGCAAGACAGGATAGCCACAGTCATGCCCATCGTCAGAGAGCACATGAGACAAGCACAGGAGCACCAGCGGCACACTTATAACCGGCAGGCTACCCTGAGGGAATTTCAACCGGGAGATAAGGTGTTAGTGCTGATCCCCACGGTAGAGTGTAAACTACTAGCCACATGGAAAGGACCATATGAAGTACTGGAGAGAATAGGAGAAGTCAATTATCGGATCCGACAGCCAGGTCGACGGCCCCAGGAACAGATTTTCACATAAACCTGTTAAAAGCATGGAAAGAGAGAGAAACACTAATGGTCACATACCCCACACACACTCGGGAGACAGCCAAAGTAAATATTTCACCCACTCTGTCCCCAGCACAAGTACAGGAAGTAAGGACCCTGATCCAGAAAAACAGAGATGTGTTTTCAGAGGTACCTGGCCGAACTGAGGTTACGGCTCATGATATCGTTTCCCTACCAGGGAGAAAAGTGAGCATGAGGCCATATCGGGTACCCGAGGCTCGACAGGCTCGCGATTAGAGCAGAGACGGAGAAAATGTTGACAGCTGGAGTGGTCGAAGAGTCACATAGTGAGTGGTCTAGCCCAATTGTGATGGTCTCCAAGCCCGATGGGTCTTTGCGGTTCTGTAACGACTTTCGGAAGGTAAATGAAATCTCCAAGTTTGATGCCTACCCCATGCCCCGAGTAGATGAACTACTGGAGAAAATTGGTAATGCTCTGTACATTACGACCCTTGATCTGACAAAAGGGTACTGGCAAATTCCTCTGACCCCCAGGGCCAAAGAAAAGACAGCCTTTGCAACACCTGACGGTTTGTTTCAATACACCGTCATGCCATTCGGCTTACACAGGGCCCCAGCCACCTTTCAACGGCTCATGGACAAAGTCCTAAAACCACACGGAGCATATGCCGCAGCTTATTTAGATGACGTGGGGATCTACAGCCCAGATTGGGAATCCCACTTACCCCGGGTACAGGCAGTGTTAGACGCCCTTAGAAAGGCAGGGCTCACGGCAAACCCTGCCAAGTGTTATGTGAGGTTAGAGGAAACAGAGTATCTGGGATACACTGTGGGAAGAGAGGGTTAATCAAACCCCAACGTAAGAAGGTGAAGGCAATTAGAGAATGGCCGAAACCAGTAAATAAGAAGCAGGTTCGAGCCTTCCTAGGGCTGACCGGTTACTACCGGAAGTTCATCCCAAGTTATGCCACAGTGGCCGCCCCACTTACCGACATGACTAGAGCCAGAGGGCCAAACATGGTCAAATGGGATGAAAGGGCCACCAAAGCATTTAGGACATTACAGGAGGCTCTCTGCTGTAATCCAGTGCTGGTGGTACCAGACTTTGAGAGAGAGTTTGTGGTTCAGACGGATGCCTCAGAGGTCGGCTTGGGAGCAGTGCTATCCCAAGAGGTAGAAGGGGTGGAACACCCCATCCTGTTTTTAAGCAGGAAGCTGGAACCACGGGAAACCAACTACTCAGTCGTTGAGAAAGAGGCGCTGGCAGTAAAGTGGGCTCTAGAAAGCCTCTAATACTACCTGCTGGGGCGCCACTTCACTCTCATCAGTGACCATGCCCCACTCACCTGGATGCATAGGGCTAAAGAGAAGAACGCTCGGGTGATGCGGTGGTTTTTGAGTCTCCAACCGTTTCATTTTGACTTGAAACACAGAGCAGGGAAGGAAATGGGAAACGTGGATGGGTTATCCCGCATGCACGCATATTTTGCTGCGGTAGCCCGACCTAGGGGGTCGGATCTAGGGGGAGAGATGTGTGGCAAAGAAGGGAGTCGAGTGATAAATGGCAGATATGTGAGAGCAGAACTAATAAACGGGCTCTGCCCGATCACTAAAATGGCCACCCCTGTCAGAACTACAGATCACAAAATGGCCGACTGCCAAAACTACAAGTCCCAGAAACAAGGGGAACCCTCAGAAGGTGGAGCCGACCCACAGATAAAGGGTCAAGAAAAACCAGGAAGAGGAAGAGACAGGGCTGGAAGAATCTATGAACAATAGAGAAAGAGACAATAGAGATTAGCGGGATTTACCGTGTATGACCTGGATTGTTTTGGACTTACCTGTTGGCGTTTGGACCTGGACCTACCGAGAACCCGATTCATGTACCGAACCCTGCTATCCTTGACCTCGCCTTAGGCCTGGGTGGACCAGGACGGAGAAACAAACAAACAGGTACTGTCCTGTCCGAAAGAACTCTCATTCTTGGGTGATTTGGTGACAGTTTACCATTTAATTTGTGACAAACGCTCCTAACCTTGAAGAGGTTTGCCACAATATATATATATATATATATGTATGTATGTATGTATGTATTGTTTAGTAGAACTGCGTAAGTGTTGCTTTCCACTTTCTGTAGGACCGAGTTTTGAAATCAGTGTAATTAGAATACGATGGCTAAGGAGATGGAGAAAACACCTGTCTCCGGATTATATCTTCAAACTAAAGGCAACCATGGCATCTGTGAATGGGAGAGGTGTCCAACCATGATGTATACAGCTAAGATTGTCTAGCCAGCTATATTTTTTGATATTACACGTTTCTAATTTTGACATTTGTTTTCATTTCAAGTTAAAGTGTACTGTTACCTAGCTAGCTAACATTAGCTGGCTGGCTCGCTATTTAACGTTACGTGTATGATCTTATTATGTCAGACCCATTTGCTTGGCTAGTTATAGCCTAGTGTTATCTAGCTAACATTGAACATGGTTGGTAAGCTATCTGCAGATTCATGCAGGGTAGTAATGTCATACATTGGGATTATGGTTCATTGTTTACCTAGCCAGCTAGCTACATGTTGTTATGGCTGCAATCCCGCTAACAGGATCGATATGACAACTACCAGTGAAAATAGAGTATGAAGTGGGTAAAACAGTGTAAACATTATTAAAGTGACCAATGACTGTACGTAGGGCAGCAGCCTCTAAGGTGGTAGCCAGCTAGTAAATATGACAAAGGTTCAGGGTAGGGTACTGGGTGGAGTCTGGCTGCTGGTGACTATTTAACAGTTTGATGGCCTAGAGATGGAAGCTGTTTTTCAGTCTCTCGGTCCTAGCTTTGATGCACATGCACTGTCTCCACCTTCTAGAATCTAGATGGTAGCGGGGTGAACAAGCTGTGGCTCAGGTGGCTGAGGTCTGTGTGCCTCTTCTCCTATGTCTCATTTTGTTTCTCCATTGTTGTCCCTCATTTTTGTTTGTTTTCTAAAAAGACACTTGTTAGTGAACTGAACACCCACGTTTGATTCCACTGTACAAATTGATGGATTGCATAGTTTCTGTCGCAGGTCAACATTTACATAGCCATGGGAAGATGACGGTGGGATTTTTTGTTGTCAACAGGGACCATTAAAGGCCCAGTGCACTACTTTTGTAGAAAAATAATTCAGGGGGTGCTGTAGCACCCACAGCACCTCTACTTCCCGCAGCTATGGGCAGTTATTGTCATGAATCTTGCCCTGGAGGCAGCTCTGCAGAGTGGTCACAGCCACTAGCTGGCACAGCCACAAAGTCATAAAATCCACTCTCTTTTCCTCCACTCTCTTTTAAACCTAACCTTATCCCCGACCTTAACCACACTGCTAACCCTAAACCCTAACCCTAACCTTCATTTAAGACCAAAAATATTTTTTACGATATATCCAGTTTTTACTTTGCAGCAGGCCCAACTAGTGTAAATTACTCAGTTCTGCCTCCAAGGCAAGATTCATGACAATTAACTTCAACCTGCGTTTCAGTCATAGAGATGTGAATATGTGGTGAAACCTCTGATAACCTTCAGAGGAAAAGAGAGTGGCACACAATGCAATATGAATGGAGTAGTATATCTCTTTTTATCTTGTTCTTATTTTGACGGGGCAGCTCAGGTGATTATTTACACCCTCAAGCAGATGCATCCATCTGAAGGGTGATTCAGTCCAAACAGATATCCACTGAGTATTCAAAACATTAAGAACACCTACTTTTTCCATGATATAGACTGACCAGGTGAAAGCTATGATCCCTTGTTGATGTCACTTGTTAAATCCACTTCAATCAGTGTAGATGAAGGGAAGTAGAGGTTAAAGAGGGATTTTTAAGCCTTGAGACAATTGAGACATGGATTGTGTATGTGTGCCATTCAGAGGGTGAATGGGCAAGACAAAAGATTTAAGTGCCTTTGAATAGGGAATGGTAAAGGGTGCCGGGCACACCGGTTTGTGTCACAAACTGCAATGCTGCTGGGTTTTTCAACAGTTTCCTGTGTGTATAAAGCATGGTCCACCACCCAAAGGACATCCAGCCAACGTGACACAACTGTGGGAAGCATTGGAGTCAACATGGGCCAGCATCCCTGTGGAACGCTTTCTACACCTTGTAGAGTCCATGCCCCAACGAATTGAGGCTGTTCTGAGGGCAACTCAATATTAGGGTGGTGTACCTAATGTTTGGTATACTCTGCGTATATTACGTGGAGGAAAGCACCCCACAGAACAAAGCTATTGATTCTGAGTGGAGTCAATGGAGCCAATGGATAGAATGGATGAGGAAAATGACTATTATTGTAGATGTACAGCACATAAAGGAGGAGAAGCTAAAGGGAGAATGCTATTGAGGTGAGAAGGAGATGGCACGCTGTATATGGCACAGATGGAATATATTCTCTGGGATTACTGTGTTTCTGGGGGAGGAGAAAGATGGTAATTGCATTTTAATTACAGTGTTGATGGTTTCGTGCTCTGCCAGATGGAAGGTTCTTTACAGATATGCACAAAATAAATCAGAGCTTTGCAGCACCCCTCCAACTCCCAGTGCTCACGATTACTTTAGTCCTAGTCTAATTCCCACCCAGCTCTGTTTCGCCTTTGGCAGCCTTTCCACTGGGATCACACTTCCAGTAACTTACTCACAACTTTCACCTTTCCTGGGCACTGATCCATAGAAGGGTGCGAGATAGGAGCAGGCTTATTATTATAACCATACAACATTAAAGACAAACCCACTCATTAAACTCATCAAATAAGCAGTTAAGAATTTCATAGTCATATTTAGCATAAATCTTATTTTTTAAGCATATCCTGGAATTGTTTTTACATCAATTTCTTCAAATGCATTAGCATTCTTCTTCAGAAAAGTTTAAGTTTGACGTTTCAGTTGACTTCCTCTCCAAATCCAGGTGAGACCTTCACCTTGTATTAGTTGTTAGTGACAGGATTCCTCTTGAAAGGGTTTTACTCTAAACATTGCAGGGATTTCTGGGGATGGATGACCTGTAGCTGTGCCGTTCCCTCAGTCTATACTCTTTGCTAACTGTCTGAAAGAGATAAGCCTCCGCTGATAAGCTGGCTGGCATGAAATGCTCTCCTGTATCCGTAGAACTGTACCTTAGAGGACAATATATTAATACATCACAGGCTCACACGGGTGTTGGAGAGGTGATAGCAACTTAATAGGTTTATTATACAGGGAGAAAATCCTTCCTGTCTTTCCTTTCAGCCTAATGACTGGGATTGCAACTTGAGAGAGATGGAGACAGTGAAAAATAACTCATGGTTTCATCGACCAGTACTGGTGGCTATTTTTCTTCGGCAAAAGAGGTCAATCCAATCTCAACACAAGCTTATCGGAATTCTGCAACAATTAACTTATATATTAAACCTGCAACTAATTTTCACCTTTCAATTAATATTGCCAATACGCATTCCAACTCCTCCAGAGATATGTGCAGCAGAGTGTGGCGGCAGGTTTACAGGCGTAATGGTGTTGGTGTGTAGGTCATTTTAATAAATTCACCAATTATAACAGCATTCATTTTATCTTGCCTGGAGCCAAACCATTGCTGTTGTGATATTTTTGAGAACATTACAGTTGCAATGTTTCCCTCGCTGTAGAAATGGACAGGGTAATTTGCTGAGAAATTACCTCTGTTGCCTTGTAATGTAAGCTGGGCAGTGCAATTTTGAAACACAATGACACTCCGATACAATGTTCCGAGCTTAAATCCACTTATTATACGGACATGTTAAGGTTAAGAAAACTATTTATATGCTAGTCAAATAACTATTTGTGTTGAAATATGCAGTCTTTAATACCTGCCATTTTCTGTGTTCCTGTTCCTGAGTTAATCTGACACATTTACCAAAGGATTTCCCTTTCAGAGAGCAACAATAAACTAACCTTTGCAAAAATGCCAAGTAGTTACATAAATTCAACAACATCTTAGGCACTATGAAATGGTACATAGTTGAAGTTGGAAGTTTACATACACCTCAGCCGAAGACATTTAAACTCAGTTTTTCACATTTCCTGACATTTAATCCTAGTAAAAATTCCCTGTTTTAGTTCAGTTAGGATCACCACTTTATTTTAAGAAATGTCAGAATAATAGTAGAGTGATTTATTTCAGCTTTTATTTATTTCATCACATTCCCAGTGGGTCAGAAGTTTACATACACTCAATTAGTATTTGGTAGCCTTTAAATTGTTTAACTTGGGTCAAACGTTTCGGGTAACCTTCCACAAGCTTCCCACAATAAATTGGGTGTATTTTGGCCAATTCCTCCTGACAGAACTGGTGAAACCGAGTCAGGTTTGTAGGTCTCCTTGCTCGCACACACTTTTTCAGTTCTACCCACAAAATTTCTATGGGATTGAGGTCAGAGCTTTGTGATGGCCACTCCAATCCCTTGACTTTGTTCTCCTTAAGCCATTTTGCCACAACTTTGGAAGTATGGGGTGGCAGGGTAGCCTAGTGGTTAGTGTTGGACTAGTTCAAACCCCCGAGCTGACAAGGTACAAATCTGTCATTCTGCCCCTGAACAGGCAGTTAACCCACTGTTCCTAGGCCCTCATTGAAAATAAGAATTTGTTCTTAACTGACTTGCCTAGTTAAATAATGGTTTTTTTAAATGCTTGGGGTCATTGTCTATTTGGAAGACCCATTTGTTACCAAGCTTTAACTTCCTGACTGATGTCTTGAGATGTTGCTTCAATATATCCACATAATTTTCCTTTTTTCATCTATTTCATCTATTTTGTGAAGTGCACCAGCCCCTCCTGCAGCAAAGCACCCCCCAACATGATGCTGCCACTCCTGTGCTTCACGGTTGGGATGGTGTTCTTCGGCTTTCAAGCCTCCCCCTTTTTCCTCCAAACATAACGATGGTCATTATGGCCAAACAGTTCTATTTTTGTTTCATCAGACCAGAGGACATTTTTCCAAAATGTACGATCTTTGTCCCCATGTGCAGTTGCAAACCGTAGTCTGGCTTTATTATGGTGGTTTTGGAGCAGTGGCTTCTTCCTTGCCGAGTGGCCTTTCAGGTTATGTTGATATAGGACTTGTTTTACTGTGGATATAGATACTTTTGTTTCTGTTTCCTCCAGCATCTTCACAAGGTCCTTTGCTTGTTGTTCTGGGATTGATTTGCACTTTTCACACCAAAGTACGTTCATCTCTAGGAGACAGAACGCGTCTCCTTCCTGAGCGGTATGACAGCTGCATGGTCCCATGGTGTTTATACTTGCGTACTATTGTTTGTACAGATGAACGTGGTACCTTCAGGCGTTTGGAAATTGCTCCCAAGGATGAACCAGACTTGTGGAGGTCAACATTGTTTTTCTGAGGTCTTGGCTGATTTATTTTTATTTCCCCATGATGTCAAGCAAAGAGGCACTGAGTTTGAAGGTAGGCCTTGAAATCCATCCACAGGTACACCTCCAATTGACTCAAATTATGTTAATTAGCCTTTCAGAAGCTTCTAAAGCCATGACATCATTTTCTGGAATTTTCCAAGCTGTTTGACGGCACCGTCAACTTAGTGTATGTAAACATCTGACACACTGGAATTGTGATACAATTAATTATAAGTGAAATGATCTTGTCTGTAAACAATTGTTGGAAAAATTACTTGTATCATGCACAAAGTAGATGTCCTAACCGACTTGCCAAAACTATAGTTTTGTTAACAAGAAATTTGTGGAGAGGTTGAAAAACCAGTTTATTGACTCCAACCTAAGTGTATGTAAACTTCCGACTTCAACTGTATGTAGGATTGTAGGATTAGTGGTTTCTTTATAATGAGAATGTGATTTCCAAGATGGATGCTTTGTGTCGGGTTTGTATGTTTTCCCATGTTTTCTACATGTTGCTAGAGTGTTGCTTTGGTAGGAAGTGCTGTGTTTAGTGGGAATAAACCTTATTTATCTTCCTATGGTGTCAAGCAAAACAAAGATCAACCTATTCTGTTTACTGGATTCTCAATAATCCTTTTAAATGAAAGTGAAAACACTGCCTGTTATCGAGCTCAAACATTGGTTTAACTAACTTGTCACCTGTCTTTCCAATGAAGCAGTAGGCTAGCTGTCTATTGAACTCTTGGTGAAGTCCTTATATTGAGAAACTAGAGATACTATTTTCCTGTTTTTTGTACTGTAGTTTGTTTCTGTTACAGTTTCCATGTAACTAACTGGAAGTGCAGTAACCTTGTGTGTGGAATGGTAGTATCTACTGAATTTGTTGTCATGAATTGAATCAAAACATGGCTTATGATCCTATATAGTTATGTAACACATAGGCTTAAGTCTGTGGTGAGACTCAGTTAAACCTCAAATAAGCCAAATACTAATTTAATACTGGAATGGCTGGAGCAGTTTGTGTTATGGACTGTGTGTTAGTATTAGTGTAAGATTCTACAAAATGTCCTCTTGTGCCTTCCCCCTCCCCAAACACACTCTTCCCCTAGATGCCTTGTTTCTGATCTGCCAACATTTGTTGAAAATAAGATTCCTACAAGATGGGGAATTCCGGTGAGACAAGCAGCCCACTTTAAACGCTGCTGGCTTCTACAGCCTACGTATTCAGAGGTAGAGTAATGAAAAAAATGGAAAGGAAAAACTTACTGTACACATACACACAATGGGGAATTTCTGGTGTCCTGTGGTTTCGCTGAAAAAAGTACTTTGACTGTGAAGTGTCTGAGGTAGGTGCTTTTGTATCTTGTAAAATGCCAGAGGATGACGAACCACTGCAGTGTGTAAACATGTTGTTAAATTGTGGTCATAGAGCACTGTACATTGTACTGCTGCCTCTTGATACCAATCCAATCAACACTACTGTAATGTTTTGGGGTTGAAACATTTTTATCTTGTCACTTCCTGTCTATTGTGCCTGTGTTGAGTGTGTGGGTATGATGGGGCCGAGCGTAATACAGGATAATTGAGTGTCTTGCAACAGTCTGGTGTAGGGATGAGCTGTCTATGTGAGCGG
Organism: Oncorhynchus kisutch; assembly: GCF_002021735.2. Classification (NCBI taxonomy): domain Eukaryota; kingdom Metazoa; phylum Chordata; class Actinopteri; order Salmoniformes; family Salmonidae; genus Oncorhynchus; species Oncorhynchus kisutch. The sequence continues at coordinate 31,168,112 of NC_034186.2, forward strand.
AGCAGAGCCAATTTTACTGGAGCGTGGAGCGAGATTCCCAAAGCCTGGAGCGTCTGCCTTCTCGCCTGCTCCAAATTTGCTCCAGTACCGCTCACTTCACGAGCTCAGGGCATGCCCGGGCCAGCATGCATTTGTAGTCTACTTGTGTGCTACTATAGCCCCTAGCTTTAGCTACTATCATGGTGTTCACTAAATATTTTCATAAAGAAACTGATAAAACACACTGGTGCATAATCAAGGTGACTTACAACGATGAGGAGGACCAAGAGCAAGAGAGGGGGTGTGGTGATGTATTGTCCATAACTAAAGATGAATTGTGGAATCTGAAAATACACTTATCTCGAAAGCATGATGGTGTACTTACTACGTGCACATGATAAAAGAAAGGAACGAGGTGGGTAGATAATTAAGTGTGTCATTGTAGCAAAGTATTTATAAACTAAATGGCGCCGAAAGAGATGGTTGCCGTTTTACGATCCCGTAACCAATTGTGCTATTGAGTATATGTTTTTGCGTTATTTGTAACTCATTTTGTACATAATGTTTCTGCCACCATGTCTCATGACCGAAAAGAGCTTCTGGAAATCAGAACAGCAATTACTCACCTTGAACTGGAAGAATAATTTATCTTTAATGAGGCGGACGGGAGGGATTTACTCCAGACACCCGAACAGGCCCTCATCCCCATCATTCGCAGGAGAATGAGACGGAAAAGGTATCTCGGAAGGAGATCGGGGTGCCTTGTAAGGAGCCGCCGACGAGTGTCTAATCTGCCTTTGCCATCGGTACTATTGGCCTACGTACAATCGCTGAATAATAAATTGGACAAACTTAAAGCATGTATATCCTACCAACGGGACATTAAAAACTGTAATATCTTATGTTTCACCGAGTCGTCGTGGCTGAATGATGACATGAATAACATACAGCTGGTGAGTTATACAATGTATCGGCAGGATAGAACAGCAGCCGCTGGTAAGACAGGGGGTGGCGGTCTATGTATATTTGTAAACAACAGAAGGTGCACGATATCTAAGGAAGTCTTGAGGTTTTGCCTCAAGGAGATCGAGTATCTCATGATATCTCATGATGAGCTGTAGACCACACTATCTACCTAGAGAGTTTTCATCTGTATTTTTCATAGCTGTCTACATACCACCACAAACTGATGCTGGCACTAAGACCGCACTCAATGAGCTGTATATTGCCATAAGCAAACAGGAAAACTCATCCAGAGGCAGCGCTCCTAGTGACCTGGGACTTTAATGCAGGGAAACTTAAAACCGTTTTACCTCATTTCTACAATCATGTTAAATGTGCAACTAGAGGGCAGAAAAAAACTCTACACCACCATTACTCCACACACAGTGACTCGTACAAAGCTCTCCCTCGCCCTCCATTTGGCTAATCGGACCATAATTCTGTCCTCCTGATTCCTGCTGACAAGCAAAAATGAAATCAGAATGCACCAGTGACTCGGTCAATAAAAAAGTGGTCAGAAGAAGCAGATGCTAAGCTACAGGACTGTTTTGCTAGCACAGACGGGAATGCAGGGCCAGACGGATTACCAGGACGTGTACTCCAAGCATGTGCTGACCAACTGGCAAGTGTCTTCACTGACATTTTAAACCTCTCCTTGTCAGAGTCTGTAATACCAACATATTTCATGCAGACCACCATAGTCCCTGTGCCCAAGAACACTAAGGTAACCTGCCTAAATGACTACCGACCCGTATCCTTCACGTCTGTAGCCATGAAGTGCTTTGAAAGGCTGGTCATGGCTCACATCAACATCATTATCCCAGAAACCCTAAACCCACTTAAATTTGCATACCGCCCCAACAGATCCACAGATGACACAATCTCTATTGTACTCCACATTACCCTTTCAAACCCAGACAAAAGGAACACCTATGTGAGAATGCTATTCATTGACGACAGCTCAGGGTTCCACACCATAGTACCCTCAAAACTCACCACTAAGATAAGGACCCTGGGACTAAACACCTCCCTCTGCAACTGGATCCTGGACATCCTGACGGGCCCACCCCCAGGTGGTAAGGGTAGGTAACAACACATCCGCCACTCTGATCCTCAACATGTGGGCTCCTCAGGGGTGTGTGCACAGTCCCCTCCTGTACTCCCTGTTTACTCATGACTACACGGCCAAGCACGACTCCAACACCATTATTAAGTTTGCCGATGACACAACAGCCTGATCACCGACAACGACGAGACAGCATATAGGGAGGAGGGCAGAGACCTGGCCGTGTGGGGCCAGGACAACAACCTCTCCCTCAACCTGATCAAGACAAAGGAAATTATTGTGGACTACACGAAAAGGAGGACCAAGCACGCCCCCATTGTCATTGATTGGTCCTCAGATCCTCAAAAGGTTCTACAGCTGCACCACCGAGAGCATCCTGACTGGTTGCATCACTGCCTGGAAAGGCAACTGCTCGGCCTCCGACCGCAAGGTGCTACAGAGGGTAGTGCGTACGGCCCAGTACATCACTGGGGCCAAGCTTCCTGCCATCCAAGACCTCTATACCAGGCGGTGTCAGAGGAAGGCCCTAAAAATTGTCAAAGACTCCAACCACCCTAGTCATAGACTGTTCTCTCTGCTACCGCACGGCAAGTGGTACCACACACACACACATTTCTGGTGTCCTGTGTTTTTTAGTTTTTATTACTGTGACTGTAAAGTGTCTGGGGAAGGTGTTTCTTGTAAAATGTCAGAGGATGAATAACCACAGCAGTGTGTAAACATGTTGTTAAAGGCTCAATGCAGCCATTTTTATATCAATATTAAATCATTTCTGAGTAGCAATTAGGTACTTTACTGTGATTGTTTTCAATTAAAAAGGTCAAAAAGAAACAGAAAGCTTCTTAGCTAGAGCAATTTCACAAGCAATAATTTAGCTAGGACTGTCTGGGAGTGGTCTGAGTGGGAAGGGAAAAACTTAAAACTAGCTATTAGCAGCAGAGAGGTTTGGAACTCTTTCTTATTGGTCTATTAACTAACTACTTTACCATCTGGTGATGTCTCTAGGCAGGCCAAAACTCCATCACACCAAAACAGGCAGAATTTTTTTCTCAAACAGCATTATCCACATTTTTACAAATTCACACTATTATTCCAACTTCATAGTGTGGAAATAAATATATGTAAAACAGGAAATTCACGTTTTTTACTGCACTGGGCCTTTTAAAGTGTAGTCATAGAGCACTGTACATTGTTCTGTTGCCTGCTGGTACCAACCCAATCAACACTAATGTAAGGTTTTGAGATTTAAACATTTTGAACTTGTCAGTCTTCCAGTCTGTTGGTCTATTGTGCCTGTGTTGAGTGTGTGGGTATGATGGGCAGAGCGTAATACAGGATAATTGAGTGTCTTGGAACAGGCAGCTCGTCCCTAACTACCTTGTCATCTGTGTGCTGTTACAGGGCCCATGAGACCTTGGGGCCCAATAATGGTACATGGAACATGCATGTTGAAAAGGCTCAGATGAACAACTGTGTGTTATGGAGGACAAACATCTCTAATTTCCTCCTGTCATCAGCAGATCCTACATAATTTCCATTTCACAATGCAGGTCCTTTCAACCTCTCATGTCAAATATTCTTAAAGCCCATTTCAGCTTTCATTTTTTAGATGCAGGCCTAATCATACTCGAGAGTACAATTGGGATGCTCAAACAATATATTGCGAGACTATGAAAGAGTTATTTTCTACTTGTGCTTGGAGATGGCTTGTTGATTGCCTTTTTTCCCGCCTCAAATCACATTTGTGCCGCTTTCCAGGCTGTGATAATCCTAGCCAAATGAAAAGCATGACCAGTTGATAATCCAGGTGCTTGAATGTCCTCTGAGTGTCCCAGTTAAACACTCTGGGATGTTAATGAACCCTCATCTGCATGAAGCTTTATCTGGGATGCTGCTGAGGACATGAACAACTGGCTGCACTGCTCTCTGTAGTCATTCAAAAATAGAATAAAAAAGGGGATTTATTTACATTTATGGTTTTATTGCATGGGTTCAATGCACCTTAAAAACAAACCCAAAAGTTAGATTGTCATCTCCCGTCTAAATTCTCCAGTATAGACAAAGCAAGCCTTATGTAACATGGGCTTCCACTGTTCTCCCAGTCGTCCATATAAGTTCACGCTAGGCTTTCCGGCTTTCTCTGCTCCCCAAACTGTCTACTACTGTATGTCCAACACATTAAAACTGTAGCGATCTTTTTCAATCCCAGATCTGATGCTGCATTCACACTAATGCCACAGTAATCTGTGGCATCAGCCATTTTACACTATTAATCCATTTACACTTTTCCTATACTTTGGAATGCATGTGATTTTATTGGTGTACGGCAGGCGGTGAGGTGCGGTGCAGCGCTGCCTGGGGAGGCAGCAGGGTTTTTTGCCTGCTGCATATTGATGTTTTCAGCTGATGATTTATAGCCTCCGCTTAGAGATCCTGCTTGGCATTAGTGGGGTCACATTCAAAAACACCAACCCCCAAAATAGGCTTAGACATTGACATTCTTCTTGGTAATTGATGATAGTTTGCGGACAGTGCATGCCATGCAGTTTTGATTGTGTTTGTACAGTGTACTGTGTTTGTATGTATGCGAAATTAGTGATATTAAGATGCAGTGGAAGAACAAACAGATAACAACAATAATGAATCTATACATTAGAAATAGTTACCCTCTTTGTATAGCTTTTACATTTTAGTAATAACTTCATGTAAACAGAGCGACTTACAGGAGCAATTAGGGTTAAGGGCCTTGCTCAAAGGCACATTGACAGGTTTTTCAGATTTTTCACCTATTCGGCTCAGGGATACGAACCAGTGGTTACTGGCACAACGCTCTTAACCGCTAAGCTACCTGCCACCCTTCACCTCTGAAGACAATAGGGTGCACATAGTGTGAGTGTACTTTCATTTTTAGGAGAAAATAGAACATAGATGATAACAGAAGACAAAAGAGAAACAGAAATTCCATACAGTCGAGTGCAATAGTCAATTGCAAGTGTGTCAGGGGTCACAGTCAATTTCAAAAGGAGCATTCCTTCTGTATTAGTCTAGAAACCTTCCTGCTCTCAATCATCAAATCTCTCTGTTAGAGCAGGGCCAGATTTGATCAACATAGACCCTGTGTAAGTCCCAACTGTACTCGTTTTTGTGAGGGGTTGTATAACAATACAAAGGAACACACGGACTGTGAATTAGTTACTAATATTCAGGACCCGGTGCTTTACCAGAACTACACAGGACAATAGTGTGTCTTCAAAAAGTGAAGAAAAGCATTAGTATGTTTGTGAATGTCTGTGTGTGTGCATATGTGATGTGGTTGTGTATGTGTATTCATCAGTGGCTGTGTGAAAGACCTGGGGGTTCCTGAGGAGTTGAGGGCTCTCTTCCTGTTACACTGTCACTGTGCCCCTCCCTCCCAACACTCAGTCCAATGCTGCCCTGCTCTCACCCCATACCCATTGCTATTCATTGTGACAGCTGTCTTTTTCTGCTACACTGACACAGACGGCGCTGTCTTAGTTACCGGGAGCCCGAGGACTCCCGCACCAGCCATCAGATTGAAAGCCTCGTTCATTCCCCTCCTCAGGGTCTGTTTAGCACTCTCCTTGATGAACCGGCAGCTGCCACCAGCCACAAGCCTTACCCTTTCCAATCGCTTTGTTAGCTTAGCCCTTCACGGTTGGTACAGTGCCCACAGCAAAGTAGTCTGTTGGGTATGTACGTTCTCAAAATGCTTCGTTTGTAGACATAATAGTTGATGCAGAGTTCTGGTTTTGATTTCATGCCCTAGACTGGATGTGCTATGAAGTCTTGGTATGACACTGCCAATATACTATTAGTGTATCTTTTCTTGAAAGGCCCATGGCTGTTCCTCCTTGGCTCCTTCAGTATTATGGAGACCAGTGTGAAGGCTGTTAATTGACGTGAGTAGAGTTGACATCCCGGGCAACGCAGCACAGGTTTATTCTCGACTGGGACAGAGCAGCCCATCATTGCCTGTTATTAAGCACCTTGTGCTTGGCTGCACTCACTCGGTGTGAGAGAGTCAGCGGTGGAAGGAAACCCATGTGTCTGGTGGCGGAGCAGCAGAGGTAATGCACAAGGCTGCATTAGTCTCCCCCTCCAACAACCTCCCAACAGGTCAGGCCAGGACTCTGGGATCACTCTACTCTGCACAGCTCTTCAGCGGGGCCAATATGTCTCTTCCTGTTAACAAGCCATCTCTCCTGAGTGCAATGATACCCCCCCCCCCCCCCCCACACACACACACGGACAGATAGATATACACAATCTAGGGAGCTCGAGTAGCGATGCAGTCATTTAATTTGATCAGCTCTACTGGTTAACATCACGATGATATTAATGCCATTCATTCACTTCAGTAGGTAGAGACAGGAGCAGTGGAATGCATTTTACAAATGTCATATTGAACACACTCCAATTCCTATTCAGGTATTATATGTATCAATATGTAATGCTTGGTTCATAAACCAGCTGATTTACCTGTTTGAAACTTAAACCAGACAAAAAAGTCCATGATTGGGAGAAAGGTCACGGTGCTCACAGGAGAAAGCTGCTCTGAGCTCACGGCAATATTGGGCTTCCTCTGCCTTGTTGGAACCTGTTTCCCGGATGATAGAGTAAGCGTGATATGCTCAGTGTTCTGAAATCTGCCCTGAGCTGGTGCTTACCCTTGGAAACTCACAGCCATCAATTCCATCCTAATGAGAGCTGTTCCGCCTTTGATGGAATGTTCCTTTCACTGAGGTTAGCAGGTGTGACTCTACCCACACCCCGCTGTATTCATATTAAATTACAGATGCACGTGCCATCACACCTCTTCGTTCTCATTCCATAAGCTATCATCTTGTGGATAATCTCTACAGCAACTGAACAGGAGAGGATTCTGTTCTCTACATTTGGGTTTTTACTGAAACTGTAGTGAAACGTCTGTATTTAGTTGTTATACTGAGTCGAACACACAGGAACTGTTGTCCATGGTCCTCAACAAGATATACAGCTGCACCATTGAGAGCATCTTTTGATTGGCTGCGTCACCGCTTGGTATGGCAACTGCTTGGCATCCGAAAGGAAGAGGGTAGTGTGTATGGCCCAGTACTTCACTTGGGCCGAGCTCCCTGCCATCCATGCCCTCTATACCAGACTATGTCAGAGGAATGCCCTAAAAATTGTCAAAGACTCCAGCCCCCCAAGTCATAGACTGTTCGCTCTGCTACCACACGGCAAGCGATACCGATGCACCAAGTCTGGAGCCAACAGGACCCTGAACAGCTTCTACCTCCAAGACATAAGACTACCAAACTACCCGGACTATCTGTATTGATTCTTTTTGCACTCTTTTGACTCATCACATTAGCTCACATACTATTATCTATCCTGTTGCCTAGTCACTTTACCCCTACCAATACAGTACCAGTCAGATGTTTGGACACCTACTCATTCCAGGGTTTTTCTACATTGTAGAGTAATAGTGACGACATCAAAACTATGAAATAACACATATGGAATCATGTGGTAACCAAAAAAAGTGAAGAATCTTATATATATATTATATATATAATATATTTTGCCTTGATTACAGCTTTGCACATTCTTGGCATTCTCTCAATCTGCTTCATGAGGTAGTCACCTGGTGTTTCAAATGTTTCTTTAACTATGCAAGTCAGGTAAGAACAAATTCTTATTTACAATGACAGCCAAGTGGAACAGTGGATTAACTGCCTTGTTCAGGGGCAGAACGACAGATTTTTACCTTGTCAGTTTGGGAATTTGATCTAGCAACCTTTCGGTTACTGGCCCAACGCTCTAACTACTAAGCTACCTGCCCCCCAATTAACAGGTGTGCCTTGTTAAAAGTTAATTTGTGGAATTTCTTTCCTTCTTAATGCATTTGAGCCAATCAGTTGTGTTGTGACAAGGTAGGGGGGGTATACAGAAGATATCCTTATTTGGTAAAATACCAAGTCCATATTAATACAAGAACAGCTCAAATAAGCAAAGAGAAATGACAGTCCATCATTACTTTAAGACATGAAGGTCAGTCAATCTGGAAAATATCAAGAACTTTGAAAGTTTCTTCAAGTGCAGTCGCAAAAACCATCAAGCGCTAAAATGAAACTGGCTTTCATAAAGACCGCCACAGGAAAGGAAGACCCAGAGTTACCTCTGCTGCAGAGGATAAGTTTGTTAGAGTTAACTGCACCTCAGATTGCAGTCCAAATATATGCTTCACAGAGTTCAAGTAACAGACACATCTCAACATCAACTGTTCAGAGTAGACTATGTGAATCAGGCCTTCATGGTCAAATTGCTGCAAAGAAACCACTACTAAAGGACACCAATAATAATAAGAGACTTGCTTGGGCCAAGAAACACGAGCAATGAACATTAGACTGATGGAAATCTGTCCATTGGTCTAATGAGTCCAATTCGTTTTATTTTGGTCCAGCCGCCGTGTCTTTGTGAGACGCAGAGTAGGTGAATGGATGATCTCTGCATGTGTGGTTCCCACCGTGAAGAATGGAGGAGGAGGTGAGATGGGGTGGGAGTGCTTTGCTGGTGACACTGTCTATGATTTATTTAGAATTCAAGGCACACTTAACCAGCATGGCTACCACAGCATTCTGCAGAGATACGACAGTCCCACAAAGCACAAACAAGATGGGATATCATTTGTTTTTCAACAGGGCAATCACTCAAAATACACCTCCAGACTGTGTGGGGGCTATTTGACAAAGAAGGAGAGTGATGGAGTGCTGCATCAGATGATCTGGCCTACACAATCACCCGACCTCAACCCAATTGAGATGGTTTGGGATGAGTTGGACCGAGTGAAGGAAAAGCAGCCAACTAGTGCTCAGCATATGTGGGCAATCCTTCAAGACGGTCGGAAAAGTATTCCCCATGAAGCTGGTTGAGAGAATGCCAAGAGTGTGCAAAGCTGTCATCAATGCAAAGGTTGGCTACTTTATTGTGATTTGTTTTGGTTACCACATGACTCCATATGATTTCATAGTTTTGTTGTCTTCACTATTATTCTACAATTTATAAAACAGTAAAAATATGAATGAGTAGGTGTGTCCAAACTTTTGACTGGTAACGGTGACTAACCCCATTCCGTACAAATTTGCGCTACCGTGGCAAATGACGCCGCAATGAAAACTAAAGGGACTGTAGTGACTGTGTTTGCATCAAAATCCGGGGTGTGAACTACGTTTCTATTCAAAATCAAATCAAATTGATTTATATAGCCCTTCTTACATCAGCTGATATCTCAAAGTGCTGTACCCAGCCTAAAACCACAAACAGCAAGCAATGCAGGTGTAGAAGCACGGTGGCTAGGGAAAAACTCCCTAGAAAGGCCAAAACAGCCTGGTTCCTCTCTAGGTTTCTTCCTATGTGGGGTGGCCAGTCCACTTCTGGCTGTGCTGGGTGGAGATTATAACAGAACATGGCCAAGATGTTCAAATGTTCATAAATGACCAGCATGATCAAATAATAATAATCACAGTAGTTGTCGAGTGTGCAGCAAGTCAGCACCTCAGGAGTAAATGTCAGTTGGCTTTTCATAGCCAATCATTAAGAGTATCTCTACCGCTCCTGCTGTCTCTAGAGAGTTGAAAACAGCAGGTCTGGGACAGGTAGCACGCAGGGGGAACAGGTCAGGGTTCCATAGCCGCAGGCAGAACAGTTGAAACTGGAGCAGCAGAACGGCCAGGTGGACTGGGGACAGCAAGGAGTCATCATGCCAGGTAGTCCTGAGGCAAGGTCCTAGGGCTCAGGTCCTCCGAGAGGGAGAAAGAAAGAGAGAATTAGAGAGAGCATACTTAAATTCACACAGGACACCGGATAAGACAGGAGAAGTACTCCAGATTTAATAAACTGAGCCTAACCCCCCCCGACACAAACTACTGCAGCATAAATACTGGAGGCTGAGACAGGAGGGGTCAGGAGACACTGCGGCCCCATCCGATGATAGCCCCGGACAGGGCCAAACAGGAAGGATATATCCCCACCCACTTTGCCAAAGCACAGCCCCCACACCCCTAGAGAGATATCTTCAACCACCAATGTACCATCCTGAGACAAGGCTGAGTATAGCCCACAAAGATCTCCGCCGCGTTACAACCCAAGGGGGGGGGCAACCCAGATAGGAAGATCACGTCAGTGACTCAACCCACTCAAGTGAAGCACCCCTCCCAGGGAAGGCATGGAAGAGCACTAGTAAGCCAGTGACTCAGCCCCTGTAATAGGGTTAGAGGCAGAGAATCCCAGTGGAGAGAGGGGAACCGGCCAAGCAGAGACCGCAAGGGCGGTTCGTTGCTCCAGAGCCTTTCTGTTCACCTTCACCCTCCTGGGCCAGACTACACTATATCATATGACCCACTGAAGAGATGAGTCTTCAGTAAAGACTTCAAGGTTGAGACCGAGTCTGCGTCTCTCACATGGGTAGGCAGACCATTCCATAAAAATTGAGCTCTATAGGAGAAAGCCCTGCCTCCAGCTGTTTGCTTAGAAATTCTAGGGACAATTAGGAGGCCTGCGTCTTGTGACCGTAGCGTACGTGTAGGTATGTACAGCAGAACCAAATCAGAAAGATAGGTAGGAGCAAGCCCATGTAATGCTTTGTAGGTTAGCAGTAAAACCTTGAAATCAGCCATTGCTTTAACAGGAAGCCAGTGTAGGGAGGCTAGCACTGGAGTAATATGATTCTAGCAGCCATATTTAGCACTAACTGAAGTTAATTTAGTGCTTTATCCAGGTAGCCGGAAAGTAGAGCATTGCAGTAGTCTAACCTAGAAACCTAGAAAATCAGAAACTTGAAGTGACAAAAGCATGGATTCATTTTTCTGCATCATTTTTGGGCAGAAAGTTTCAGATTTTTGCAATGTTACGTAGATGGAAAAAAGCTGTCCTTGAAACAGTCTTGATATGTTTGTCAAAAGAGAGATCAGGGTCCAGAGTAACGCCGAGGTCCTTCACAGTTTTATTTGAGACGACTGTTCAACCATCAAGATTAATTGCCAGATTCAACAGAAGATCTCTTTGTTTCTTGGGACCTAGAACAAGCATCTCTGTTTTGTCCGAGTTTAAAAGTAGAAAGTTTGCAGCCATCCACTTCCTTATGTCTGAAACACAGGCTTCTAGCGAGGGCAATTTTGCTGCTTTTTAGTTAGCTTTGCAACAGTATCGAAAATACATTTCAGATTGTTCTTATTTTCCTCAATGAAGTTGGAAAAATAGGATGATCGAGCAGCAGTGAGGGCTCTTCGGTACTGCACGGTACTGTCTTTTCAAGCTAGTCGGAAGACTTCCAGTTTGGTATTTCGCCATTTCCGTTCAAATTTTCTGGAAGCTTGCTTCAGAGCTCGGGTATTTTCTGTATACCAGGGAGCTAGTTCTTATGACAAATGTTTTTAGTTTTTAGGGGTGCAACTGCATCTAGGGTATTGCGCAAGGTTAAATTGAGTTCCTCTTCTTGTCCTCTGACGTCCTTGGGTAGGCAGAGGGAGTCTGGATGGGCATCAAGGAATATTTTTGTTGTCTGAGAATTTATAGTACGACTTTTGATGCTCATTGGTTGGGGTCTGAGCAGATTATTTTTTGCGATTACAAACGTAATAAAATGGTGGTCCGATAGTCCAGGATTATGAGGAAAAACATTAAGATCCACAACATGTATTCCATGGGACAAAACTAGGTCCAGAGTATGACTGTGACAGTGAGTAGGTCCAGAGACATGTTGGACAAAACCCACTGAGTCGATGATGGCTCCAAAAGCCTTTTGGAGTGGGTCTGTGGACTTTTCCATGGGAATATTAAAATCACCAAAAATTAGAATATTACCTGCTATGACTACAAGTTCCGATAGGAATTCAGGGAACTCAGTGAGGAACGCTGTATATGGCCCAGGAGGCCTGTAAACAGTAGCTATAAAAAGTGATTGATCAGGCTGCATAGATTTCATTTCAGATTTCAAAAACGTCTTTTTTTTTGTAAATTGAAATTTGCTATCGTAAATGTTAGCAACATCTCCGCATTTGCGTGATGCACTGCGGATATGGTCACTAGTGTAACCAGGAGGTGAGGCCTCATTTAACACAGTAAATTCATCAGGCTTAAGCCATGTTTCAGTCAGGCCAATCACATCCAGATTATGATCAGTGATTAGTTTATTGACTATAACTGCCTTTGAAGTGAGGGATCTAACATTAAGTAGCCTATTTTGAGATGTGAGGAATCACGATCTCTTTCAATAATGGCAGGAATGGAGGAGGTCTAGTGAGATTGCTAAGGCAAATGCCGCCATGTTTAGGTTCAAGTGTTGATCAACATAGTATTGGACTAAAGTTGAAAAAACTGACCACCCTAAAAACCCGATTCAAATTCGACACAAACCTGTAATGACACATTATATAAACTTTTTATAGTGTCTTATTTACATTTTAGAGGTGATAAGTTGGACAGATGGGAAAAAAAGCAGTTTCCCCACACAACATCACTATCACGCAGTAGGTTTCGCTTTCCCACCCTCCATTTTTAAAAAGACCCAACGGAGCTCATTGCCTTCTTCAATCATGCAGAGACGGGCAGCATGAAGGTCTCGTCATTGATTTTGCTGGAAAGGGGAGAAATTGTGCTTTACAATGGTATTCATATTACAGTTGACCTGGAAGGATTACAGCTCTAAAATAAGGTCAATTGTATGGAATAGCGTGATGTACAAAAGTGCGTTAGTTACCGTTACTCTACATATCTACCTCAATTACTTCGTACCCCTGCACATCGCCTCGGTACTGGTACCGTGTGTATATAGCCATGGTATCGTTACTCATTGTGTATTTATTCCTCATGTTATTATTTTTCTATATTTTTGTCTCTGCATTGTTTGGAATTGCCAGTAAGTAATCATTTCACTGTTACATGCTGAACAACCGCTCGCATTACGTTTGCGAGCGTTGCAAAATAAATGTACACATACAGTTGAAGTCGGAAGTTTACATACACCTAGGTTGGAGTCATTAAAACTTGTTTTTCAACCACTCCACAAATTTCTTGTTAACAAACTATAGTTTTGGCAAGTCGGTTAGGACAACAATTGTTTACAGACAGATTATTTTACTTAGAATTCACTGTATCACAATTCCAGTGGGTCAGAAGTTTACATACACAAAGTTGACTGTGCCTTTAAACAGCTTGGAAAATTCCAGAAAATGATGTCATGGCTATAGAAGCTTCTGATAGGCTAATTGACATCATTTGAGTCAGTTGGAGGTGTACCTGTGTATGTATTTCAAGGCCTACCTTCAAACTCAGTGCCTCTTACTTGACATCATGGGAAAATCAGAAGAAATCAGCCATAAAATTGTAGATCTCCAGAAGTCTGGTTCATCCTTGGGAGCAATTTCCAAACGCCTGAAGGTACCACGTTCATCTGTTTAAACAATAGTACACAAGTATAAACACCATGGAACCACGCAGCCGTCATACCACTCAGGAAGGAGACGCGTTCTGTCTCCTAGAGATGAAAGTACTTTAGTGCGAAAAATGCAAATCAATCCCAGAACAACAGCAAAGGACCTTGTGAAGATGCTGGAGGAAACGGGTACAAAAGTATCTATATCCACAGTTAAACGAGTTCTACATCGAAATAACCTGAAAGGATGCTCAGCAAGGAAGAAGCTACTGCTCTAAAACCGCAAAAATAGCCAGTCTATGGTTTGCAACTGCACATGGGAACAAAGATCATACTTTTTGGAGAAATGTCCTCTGGTCTGATGAAACAAAAATAGAACTGTTTAGTCATAATGACCATCATTATGTTTGGAGGAAAAGGGGGGAGGCTTACAAGCCGAAGAACACCATCCCAACCGTGAAGCACGGGGGTGGCAGCATCATGTTGTGGGGGGTGCTTTGCTGCAGGAGGGACTAGTGCACTTCACAAAATAGATGGCATCATGAGGTAGGAAAATTATGTGGATATATTGAAGCAACATCTCAAGACGTCAGTCAGGAAGTTAAAGCTTGGTCGCAAATGGGTCTTCCAAATGGCTTAAGGACAAGAAAGTCAAGGTATTGGGGTGGCCATCACAAAGCCCTGACCTCAATCCCATAGAACATTTGTGGGCAGAACTGAAAAAGTGTGTGTGAACAAGGAGGCCTACAATCCTGATTCAGTTACACCAGCTCTGTCAGGAGGAATGGGCCAAAATTCACCCAACTTATTGTGGGAAGCTTGTGGAAGGCTACCCAAAATGTTTGACCCAAGTTAAACAATTTAAAGGCAAAACTACCAAATGCTAATTGAGTGTATGCAAACTTCTGATCCACTGAGAATGTGATGAAAGAAATAAAAGCTGAAATAAATCATTCTCTCTACTGTTATTCTGATATTTCACATTTTTTAAATAAAGTGGTGATCCTAACTGACCTAAGACAGGGAATTTTTACTAAGATTAAATGTCAGGAATTGTGAAAAACTGAGTTTAAATGTATTTGGCTAAGGTGTATGTAAACGTCTGGATGCAATGATTGAATAAAATGTACAGTTGAAGTCAAACTGCTTGCACGTGTCAACGAGCACAAAAATAGAACTTGGTTTGTGACCCTTGACGCGCTGCAAGTCCCACCTCTCCTATCTCCTCATTGATTTTTAGGAGCGTATAGCCACGTGGGTGATTGAAAGATGAACTGAGGTCCACACTCCTGTCCAGTTGGTGGTGGTAATGCACCTTAAAGTTGGTTGCCAACCGCCATATAAAGTCGAAAGAAGAAGAAGAGAACTGAAGGAGGAGAGATTACTAGAAACGAAATCAGTATACCCTTTTATCGGTGAATGAATTGTAAAATAACATCCCAACGTTTATATCCCAGGACAAATTAGTTAGCAACAGCAAGCTAGCTAGCTAAATTGACATGAATGTTTAATGCTTTTCGACCTGTTCCAAAATTAATATAGTTGGTTCTTTTTGATATTTCAACTTGCGTTTCCTGATTGTGTCTGGTGTGGATGGACAAAATCAGTGCGCATGATGGTGCACGCGCCGCTTGGTCTAGTCAGCATGTGACATGTATTGACTCTGGGGGTTGAATACTTCTAATGAAGATATATTAGTGTTTTATTTTTCATATATATATTGACTTACAAATGTTATAATTTGTCTTCCACTTTAACAGTACAGAGTATTTCTGTGTAAAATGACAATGAAATCCATTTTAATCCCACTTTGTAACACAACAAAATGTGGAAAAGGTAAAGGGGTGTGAATACTTTCCGAAGGCACTGTACCTAGGTATTAATGGGCATTCAGACTCTCATGTCCAGGCAAGAGTAATGATGTCACATTCTTTCGTCATTACCAGGATCCTAGCAGCCTTGACTGCATATCATTAGTATTATGACTCGGGATCGATCTGCCTTTCTAATTATTATTGTTGTTGATGTTAGGAAGAGGAAATGTGTCCCATATAGTGCATCTCTCTCCCTGACATTTCCACCTGCCTCATCTACCTCTTTGCCACAATGAGTTTGCAGTCTGTGGAAAAACTTTGAAGTGGATTGAGATAAATATAAAAACGGCACAACCGCCGAAGAATAGGCCTTTTGCTTTCATTCCACAGATGTTTTTTCGCTGTCGCTTTTTTCATCCCTTATAGTAAATCCATAATTGGACATTTTCTCTCCTTAGCTGTCAATCTGACTCATAATGTACTTTCCATTTTCTCTCTTGCATGGTGAGGGAAAGGGAGCATTGTCTCATGTTCAAGAGTGAAGCATGGTCAGAGGACTTATCTAAATTGAATATCTGCTTAGTTTTGGGTTATAATGAGATTGACACAGGGGGGTCCTTTCCGTAACTGACGGCTCATCTTTTTGAATGGGTGACAGATAACAAAAAAATATGATTTGTGAAAGCACTTGACAAGCCTATGTAGGAATATTCCACCCTAACAATGCATCAATAAAGAAAACAGCATGTGCCTATGATTAAAGTGATTGAAATTTCAGCTCAGGCTACAGTTCTCAGAACAGGTTTCTCAGAATAAAGGGTGGGACCTAACACATTTATTTGAAAAGTTTAATGTGTTGTTAGTTGACAGGACATGCAATGTTTTTGTAATTGATTTTAAGAATTTTTATTTGTGGCGTGAATCAACTGTTAATACAATCAAGCAGATCCCTCTGGGTTTCATAGACATTTATGTTTTATTATTTATCTTATAGTTCTATTTGTATATAGTTACTACTTCCTTAGATAATAAGACCCTCAGGGTTGTACCTAGTTGGGCTTGTATTTGGCTAGTGGCAGATCTACTCTTTCAACACAGCACCTCTGCTGAAGCCCAATGACACTGCATGACAAATAATGCCTTCAGGAGGTTTTTGCTTGCTTTTCATTCCGGAGGTATGATAGCACAGCCAAAATGGTTATTGAATTGTGTTGTTCCTTTAACCTTGTCTTTTGATAATGCCTTCTTTTAGAGGAAATTAAAGTTTGGGAGGTGGGAGAGCAATTGAGATATCAGAACAATAGTCTTACCTGGTAGTGTGATGGTGGTATTATTAGGCTATGCTATGCTATTCTGTCATAATGTTAAATCCACTGTGGTCATCAAGGGCAGTTAAGTGCTGCTCTATTTTTATTAAATATTATGTAATAATAAAAGTTTCTTATTAAAGAGATCATATTTAACCTCAAGGTAAGGTTTACTATAGCAAGACAACAGCTCACTATAGACCTACAACATGTGTCAGTTTGGTACAAGACACTACATAATGAGGAGACAGATTGTATTTATGAGCATATTAAACATGCAGAGGGCTGTAGCTAGATGACTGACGGGCAGACAGACTATTGAGAGATCCTACCACTCAGGTTGACTGGAGGGACACCAGAGCAGTCTCTATCACTGTCACAGCCTCTCAAGACAACATAAGGCCACACACACACAAACTAAGAGACCAATCTCATATGTCCATTCAACACACACAGACCATCAGACCATCTTGTTTTCAAAGACAGCCGTAGGCTGTTTCTGTTTTTCTGTGTTTTTGTTTTCAGAGAGGAACATTTGGCCCTATTTAGATTCGGTAAACAGACCCACTGTTGCATCTGATGTTGATGAAATGCTTTAACTGTGTCGCACAGGTTCCCTCTAAATTTCATCCTAGATTAATTGAAAATAATCTGTGCTGGATGAGTACCCAATTGGATTTTATGAGCATACCCAAGTTAATTTATTTTCTCTCTTGAGGTTTTAAACATTTGGTTGACGTTTTAAACATTTGGGATTGTTTTTCCTCCTAAATCAAAACTAGTAGAAGATACATGTGCTTAGTGTACTCACAAGACATCTTGCTAACAGGATTGCTAATTAACAGTAGATAAAACAGAGTAGGTGAGAATCTCTGAGTAGGAATAGATGTGTTAGTTCTCACATGCGCTTGTGTTGCAGTAGTTCTGCCAAGTGCCTTTGGTGAATATACCTTGTTGAACTGGACTAGGTTTTCATGGAATCTCTTTTCTCAGTATCACCAAAGTAGCTTAACATGTTTTGATAATGCTCACAGGCCTCCCTCATAACAGTTTTATTGGAAATAGAAGGCAGCCCTTCATTTAAACTTACCTGATAAGGCAGTGATCCATATGTTGTAAAGGTAGCGTAGTATAGTTTGTAAAAAGTATCAAATCGTTTTTGTCATAATATCATGATCACAGTATATCCACCTTTCAAATAAAGAGTTACCGATTGTATCTAGACAGAATCTTCAACAAAATCATGGCCTTTTTCTTTGTCTGTCTGGTTTGAAAGAAGCTTGAATGCAAAAAGAGTTTAACTTTGAATCATTAGAGGGAACATACAACAGAGAGTGTGTTGTAGGGAGGGGTTTGTGTGGGGTAAAATAGATCTGCCTTCAGAGAGAACTATTAGAGCTAAAGATCGCTCAGGCCGTCTCAGAGCTCAAGCCTTTTAAAAGGTTGAAATGGGTTCTCATGTCTCCATTATCGGCAATTGCCATTGTTTGTTTGTTTTTAATGTAACATGAACCCCTGGTGAAGCTCAAGGCCTTTTTACAGCTCGATATGCGGTTATTGTCAGGCTCCATTCTGCTGAACTGCATGCTGACACCCCTTTCAACCCCCTCTCAGGGAAAGCACTTTGACAAGAGGGAGCACTGACTCTGAGCGCTTGGAGATTAAGTGACTTATAATGAAAACTCACTGGCTTTAGTTACTGTACTGCGCTACTGCAGGAAACGATTGACACACACCAGGAAAAAAGGTGAAAATAAAGTGCAGTCTATCTGGTAATCTACACAAGTCTTACTATTGGCTTTGTCAATAGACACCCGTTAGTGGAACCTGTCTCAAGTACAGGGCTTGCTAACTGAGATCCATTGTGGACCTCTACCTGCTACAGAGAGGGAGCTTTGGAACACTGCTGCTTCAGTATCGGCCTAGTGTTTGTGTCCAAGGTCATCTGGCTCATGGCTGAGACTGTGAGCTCTTCCCCCAGTGATGTTAGACCCTCATGACTGAGCAGACTGCTATATTTAGGACACTTTGGCTCAGCTGGCCATGGTTCTTGGTTCCACAGTACCCACATCCCTCCAGGCCTGTCATACTGCTCAGCACAGGATGGGTGACTCCTGGGTAATTGATTGAGCTGGCTAGCCAGTCAGAAATCACTCTGATTAAATTCCTCAGACTGATCAATGACTTATGTGGACTTTTGGCAGACAGACAGCAGTTTGTCCTGTGCTTTCTCTAAAGACATATGAGGAACATTATCTTGTTCGCCTTTTACCTTGGCCTTACCTGTAGCTTTACTGCAGTTGGGTTTGCATCCAAATAAGCAGAAAGTAATGGAAAATTGTAATAATGATTAATTCTAACCAAGGCATATGAAGATGTAGCTTAATTGAAACTGCCTTTAAAATACATAAAATACCTTCCATGATTACTACAATGCTTGTTTCATTGAAATTCCATTCCTCCTGTATGTTATCCACCTGTTATAGATTGATTCACCTCTTTCAACACCAAGTAATCAGTTAACTTTCCCTTCTGCAGTACACAATGGTATATAGGGTGTGGAGCGCACAATGTTTTTCTCTCACTGTGTCAGCCCAGTGGTTGGCTTGGCAGTAGGGGCCAACGACTTTGGAAGAAGTCCATTTCTCCGGATTAGACTGTTCCAGGGGGAGTCAGGAGGAGGTGAGACAGCCAGTCAAGAGGAAAGACTAGGCAGCTCATCTTCCCCAGAGGCATTTGAAATTACCCTGCTAGTTTTATAGTCCAGTTTAGACCAGACTCTCCAGCCCCCGGAAGAAAACTAGTTCAACCTCCTCCAGTCCTCAGGCCATTCTTCAGCAGTATTGCATTTTCTACACCTCAATGAGAAGCATTTTGGTACTTTTATGCAAAGGAAAATGTATGAGATATAGGGCTGGCTAGCACTCTGTTTCCCTGCCATATGGATAATAGTTCAATATCTGGTCTGGAAATCCTTAGGATCCCAATCTCTGTGGTGGGTGTTGAGGAGTCGCTGACAGACAGGGTTGTGTGCCCTCCCCCTTAGCTCCTGTGTCTGGCAACCCTTTGCGAAGGTCATCTCTAGAATTGGAAAGTGCACTTTGCGAACGAAACCGATGCAGGCCACAGATACCGCAGTGTTTATCTAATCTTGTATCAGCTGCTGTAACGAAGTACAAACACAAAGTCCTGAAATCAGATGGGAGCTTAGAAGCTTTTTTCCTTTCAAGGACTTGATATATTTTGTCGAGGCAAGTCGGCTGGGGTTGATTTTGCTCAAAACACTCACAACTGTAGTTCATGGTGAAGGTCCCTGGATTACAAGCCAGCTAACTCTCCCTGCAACCCTACTCCTCCATACCTTGGTGTTCTGATTCACATCCCCTGATTTCTCCCTGTTAAGCAAATGAGTGCTCCAGAAATTGACTGCAATTTCGCTGGGTTGCTGGGGATCCTGAGTAATTGTCTGGGAGCTGAAGCAAGACCTAGACTCTGGGCTGAATAATGATGGTCGTACATTGACTGAGGTCTTAAATTAAGGGTACTTATCTTAATTGAACATCTGAAATAATGTTTTATTTACAACAAAGGAAAGGTGCAAGAGAAATTAACCGATTGCTAGTGCTGTCAAGCGCTCGCCTCTCCGTCATTTGCTCTCGTTTGCAGAGCTGCGGTACATTACTGATGAACTGGCTGTGGCTCACATGTTTGCAAAAGTCAAGGTCATTATGGAATCAGGTTTGAGTTACTGTAGGGGTCACCCTGTTCAAGTGTTGATAACTGGGAAATAATAATCTTAAATGGTTGTACTCTGTATGTGTTGAATATTATTACACTGGTATTGTATAGCTTATAGCTGTAGTTTTAGTCTCATGTTTTAGTTATGAGTGCATGGTTGTTATAGTCTGCAACCAGTACTGATGGTGGGAGGTAGAATGGTGTGGCCAGACATATTAAGTAACGTGGCAAAGGACAAAGAAAAATATCCATTACTTTTCCAGTTGATTATAATGCCACTGTTTCCCATCAGAACTAATCAACTGTATTGTACTGCAGTCAATGTGATTTCACTTTCATCAAGGTGATTATGCTGATTAAACCACAAAATGTCATACCCCCAGTAACACCTTCTGTGAAGTAATGTCACTTGAAGATTTATATATTGGATATTTGACCAAAACCACTTCTTTGTTACTGCAGTGATAACATTAAATTACCAGTTGAGGAATAGATTGGTGAAGATAGCATTTAGCACACAGAAATCCTAATAATTTGATTACAATTTCAAGTAATTACACATATACATACATGCACAAGGCCTATTCAGTGTGTTCCTCTCAATAGCAATTTTAACAGCTATTTTCTCTCTTAATACATTCAGTAGGAGAAAACCCCCAAACACAATTGCACTTAGGGCCCCCAAAAGTCTAGGGCCGGCTCTGATTGCATGTGTGGGTATGGATGCGGATACACAGACCTGCGAGCCACTGCGGCCCCTCATAATGAGTTCAGAGTTCTTGTGGCCCCCACCCCCATTGAAGTTGCCCATCACCTTCTAATGAAGTACGCCAATACACATTGGTGTTGGGGAGTGTATGTCTGGCAAAACATTATCATCATGAACGCAATTAGATTATTGCACTCTGCACAAGAACTTTGATAGAGTTACATTGCACAGTGGGTTATGTATTATGTGTGCGTTTCCTCACAGTATCACTTAGACATTTGAACAATATTCCATCCATCTGAAGTTAGAGATCAATCCTGAACTTTTCCCCTTTGACTGTACTGTCAGTCATGTCTGTTCCCTGTAGAGGGTAGTATATCAGAAAGCAGAGGGAGGCTGCTCCATGCTCCAGCAGGATGGAGATAAGAGTAGAGGAGTTAGTGGGGACGGGGAGGGCCCCCAGAACTCACCCCTGACCACGGCTGATAGATGGTCTTCAGTTCAAGGATAATATTACTCTCACACACGGCTCTGACAAGGGGAGACTCATTGTACCTTCTTTAATTAAATAAAGGTTCAATAAAACAATTCAAATTAAAATCATAGGGACCTTGATTGTGCTTTTTTTTCAGTTTTTCAAAACTCTTGAGGGACAATTCTAACCTCACTCTGTTCTTAGGACCAACTTCTGGATTACGACCCCAAATTTCTTACTGAGATTTAAAGGCCTCTTCCACTCGTCCACACGTTCACTACTGTTAGTGCTTGGAAGTACTTAGGGCTGTGGTTTTTTCCCCAAGTGGTTTCTCTTACTTAACCTCTAATAAATCATGTTTTAGTGTCAGAGTGTATCCTGTGTGGTGTGATACTTGTTTTTGTGTCGAAAAGAAGGTGAAAAAGTAGCTTCTCCCTGACTCCCACTCCCATCTCCCCATCTCCCTGTGCTCCTTCCACAACTTCCCCTGGAGTTTGCAGACTCTCATGGTGACAAATGGAGCATCTCTGGCTCTGCGTTTGACTCCAGGTAGATATTTCTTCATTCTCTGTCAGCCTGGGCTGTTACAGTGCTTCTTTAGACTCACAAGCTAATGAAGTAGCAGATGCTGGCAGTCTCCCCACCCCCTCCAGCTCACACGTTTTTTTTCTTGTGGCTGCGAACTCCCAGCTCGGTGCTAGCTACCTCCCACCTGCCTATTTGTTCCACCTGACCCAAATTAAATCAGATGGAACTGTCAAAGAATGATGGAGGCCCACCTGAGCAGAGGGGCCCTGGAGCACCACAGCCATGGAGCCCTAGGCCTCCCCAGGCATGAGACACTGCCTGTTGAAACTCCTATAAAACAACCTCTCTGAAAAAACAACCCTAACTCAAAAGCAACAAAGACAGTTTCTCAGTTTCGATTGATTTGTTTTTCACTTGTATTACTCCTCCTCGCTTCTACCCATTTTACATAAATAATGTTGATTTCTACAGTCTGAATGTAGTGCTATGATGAATTCCTGTGAAGAATCACATAATGGGGAAGGGAGACAGTGTCCTGAAATGTGCCCTCACACTGATCACTTCTAATTCACGCCCACTACCTGCTCTGCTGCCTTAAGCAATTTAGGCATGACTAGTCAGGCTTGGCTTAAGATCACTGTGTCAAATCATTTAAAAAAAATCTTAATGTTAATTATGTTATTGAGCCTAGAAATTCATGGGATGATTAATGTCAGATCATTACTTTATTAAGGGAGGAACACTACTGAAAAGGTTTGGGGGTTGGAAGAGGAATATAATTATTATCGATCACCCCCCACTACTCACACCCCCCACTACTCACACCCCCCCATATTGAGTTACTGGTCTGCAGTGCTTAAGTCATTTGTAATGGGCATTCGCCATCCTATTTTGTGATGGCTGGATAATGTGATCAAGAGCATTTTAAGCTGCTGTTATTATTCCTCTGAAATATATCACACTCAGAAGCCTCTTTCCTATTTGATTTGATTAGAAGAGTGAACTGCCATGCTAGTTTTGTTTGCATCCTGCTGCAGACAGTTGACCTTGACATGGCTGACTTGTCCTACAAGTTCTATCTTCTCAAAATACACGGTGTATGACTCAACATTCTGTGGGAAACAAACAAACAGCACTGCCAAGCTCTTCTGTTCTCTCTGACTCAGAAGAACACTCATACAGTGCCTTTGGAAAGTATTCAAGCCCTTGACTTTTTTCACATTTTGTTACGTTACAGCTTTAGTCTATAAAATTGATAAAAAAATCATCAATCTACACACAATAACCCATAAGGACAAAGCGCAAACAGGTTTTTATACATTTTTGCAAATCTATTAAAAATCAAAAACAAATACCTTATTTACATAAGTATTCAGACCCTTTGCAATGAAACTGAGCTCAGGTGCATCCTGTTTCCATTGATCATCCTTGAGATATTTCTACAACTTGATTGGAGTCCACCTGTGGTAAATTCAATTGATTGTACATGATTTGGGAATGCACACATCTGTCTATATAAGGTCACACAGTTGACAGTGCACGCCAGAGCAAAAACCAAGCCATGAGGTCGAAGGAATTGTCCGTAGAGCTACGAGACAGGATTGTGTAGAGGCACAGATCTGCAGCATTGAAGGTCCCCAAGAACACAGTGGCCTCCATCATTCTTAAATGGAAGAAGTTTGGAACCACCAAGACTCTTCCTAGAGCTGGCCACCCAGCCAAACTGAGAAATCGTGGGAGAAGGGCCTTGGTCTGAGAGGTGACCAAAAACCCAATGGTCACTCTGACAGAGCTCCAGAGTTCCTCTGTGGAGATGGGAGAACCTTTCCGAAGGACAACCATCTCTGCAGCACTCCACCAATCTGGCCTTTGTGGTAGAGTGGCCAGACGGATGCCACTCCTCAGGAAAAGGCACATGATGGCCCACTTGGAGTTCCACAATAGACACTTAAAGATCATGAGAAACCAGATTCTCTGGTCTGATGAAACCAAGATCAAACTCTTTGGCCTGAATGCCAAGCATCACATCTGAAGGAAATCTGGCACCATCCCTACGGTGAAGCATGGTGGTGGCAGCATCATGCTGTGCGGATGTTTTTCAGCGGCAGGAACTGGGAAACTAGTCAGGATATCGGGAAAGATGAACGGAGCAAAGTACACAGAGATTCTTGAAAACCTCCTCCAGAGCACTCAGAACCTCAGACTGATGGCGATTGTTCACCTTCCAACAGGACAACGACCCTAAGCACACAGCCAAGACAACGCAGGAGTGGCTTCGGAACAAGTTTCTGAAGGTCCTTGAGTGGCCCAGCCAGAGCCCGGACTTGAACCCGATCGAACATCTCTGGTGAGACCTGAAAATAGCTATGCAACGATGTTCCCCATTCAATTTACAAAGGAGAATGGGAGATACCCCCTAAATACAGGTGTGCCAAGCTTGTAGCGTTGTACCCAAGAAGACTTGAGGCTGTAATCACTGCCAAAGATGCTTCAACAAAGTACTGAGTAAAATGTCTGAATACTTATGGAAATGTAATATTTCCATTTTTTGTTTGTAATAAATTTGCAAAAACGTCTAAAAACGTGTTTTTGCTTTGTCATTATGGGGTATTGTGTGTAGATTTATGACGGAGAAAAAAAACAATTGAATCAATTTTAGAATAAAGCTGTAACGTAACAAAATGTGGAAAAAGTCAAGGGGTCTGAATACTTTCCGAAGGCACTGTATGCCTAATGTGAAATTAGAATCATAACGGATTTTGGCTGACTACTAGAATATTAGGTAGTATACTAGTAGCTAGTAGTTAATAATACTATTATTAGTACTTTTATGATTGAATTACTATTTTAATTTGCCTTTGAAAACTGTGGTACTTACACAGTACTAGATTTGCTGTAACTGTCTGAACTGAAAGAGAAACATCTTCATCTCAGGAGTAGCCAAGAGCATTTCCATGAACAATAATAAATGCGAAGATATTAAAGTGCTGTCAGGAAGCATTGTCTCTGAATACCGCCACATATTGTTGGAATACACTCACACTTACAGCTCACAGTTGCCGCTGACAAACTTAGTAACACTCAGTGTGCAGTGTGAGGTTCTGTCAGAAACTCTGGCATCAAGAAACATATTTATTTCCTCCCTGCCTCTTGTCCCAGGGGAGCTGTTTAGTATGAAGGCGGTGGTTTGTGGCAGTGAGGGTTTTGCACATTTCGAAAATCAGAAGTGTGCACGTGGAAGCTGAGTGTTAGGTGGTGGTGGCAGTGAAAGGCGAGCCCTTCTGTGCTCTGATGTGTGGCAGGCAGGACTGGGCGCGGCCGGCCGGCTGGGACGTAGGAAGGAGGTGACAGCTGAGTGCTCGCCCTTGGGCTCCCCAGACACTGGCACGAGGAGGGGGAGAGCTGCTCACATTCTGCTGAACCAGC
Source organism: Oncorhynchus kisutch (assembly GCF_002021735.2). NCBI lineage: Eukaryota > Metazoa > Chordata > Actinopteri > Salmoniformes > Salmonidae > Oncorhynchus > Oncorhynchus kisutch. Next base: position 31,193,590 of record NC_034186.2, read on the forward strand.
AGCCATCGCTCCCCACTCACCACTGCTCTCTTCTCCTCTGCTCTTTATGGTGGAGCAGCCAGGTCACCTTCTCTGGACAATGTAATACTGGGGCGATAAAAATAAAAAAAACGGGGGAAATTAAGTGGTATAACTTGAGCTGGGCTGAGGCTCAGGGACAGTGGGGCAGATGTACAGCTGCTGAGGACACATCAGTCTGCAGGTCTGACAACTAGAGCTAATGCTTAATACAGCAAGCTTAATATGTTTCTGCTGTCTGGGATAAACACACACATAAATAAGCTTTGGCACTTATGGCTCATTAGCAAGCAGGTCACCTTTTTCAAGCTGTGAGTGTGATTCATTTAGATTGGAACAATAAAACAGAAAACATAGCTTCAAGCTGAGATAACAGGGACCGAGAGGGACAACAATAACAACAACAACATAGCTTGACTTGATCACAATATGGAATCATTTCCTCATTGTATTCTAAAAATTACAGGCTTATGGCGATTTTTGTTTTTACCAAATATTTTGCAATTAGACCCTTTCAATAGGTAGTTTTGTTTAAACCCAATAAACTCAGTAACAATGTAAATCAGATGCCTGTTTGTTTTATAACGGGCAGACATACTATATAGGTTATTGTTGAGGATTTTGATAATGGAGGTGGTGGTCAGGTTTACTGATTTAACTAGAAACATTAGCTGGAGTGTTTGAAAGGAGACATGTTTTGTATGTAGGCCTAGGCTAATATAATGTATTTTGTAGCAGATAATACCTTCTATGTATATTCCTATCACTGTTCTGTGCATTGGCCTGAGTTCGTGTGCCCAGTACAGGCCCCAATATTCTATTTTTAACTTTTGTCTCCCTGGATTGTTGTTTATGTGCTGTTTGGGCAGTTGTTTCCCCTATAAGAAACTGTCTGTGTGAGTATTCTTTGAAACAGTACAGTGTGTTGAACTGTTTTGCTTATGTAAGACACTCTGACATGTCTAAAATAACTATTTGGGTGTTTTTGCTGTGACTGGCGTTTTTAGCGTGGTTTGCATGCTGGAGCTCTCTGTGGAACAGGATGATGGTCTGTGGCAGCCAGACAGAAAGGGAGGGCTCTATTGGGACTCTTAGTGTCTGTATAGCAGAACTAGTGCTAACCATAAAAGGTGGCCACTTCATGCACCTCATACAAGCCTGTTTTCAAGTAAATTTTTCGTACTAGTACATTTTAAGCCCCGGTTACAGTTAGGTTTTTGAATTGTAGAGGTAATTCTGAAGAGTTATTTAGCGGTTTCTATTCTTAAGTTTAGTTTTTGCGTCTTTTACTTTTGGTTTTGTACACCAGCTTCAAAGAGCTGAAAATACAATATTTTTGGTCCCGGAAAATGTATTTCATAGCGGTTTAGACGGTATAATGATTCTCTACACTATACTTCCTTGTTTTGTCACATAAACTGAAATTTGGCGACCTACACCATATATATGCAAAAGTATGTGGACACCCCTTCAAGTTAGTGGATTCGGCTATTTCAACCATACCTGTTGCTGACAGGTGTCGGGATTATTTTTTTTTGCATATAGCCATGCAATCTCCATAGACAAACACTGGCAGTAGAATGGCCATACTCAAGAACTTTCAACGTGGTACCGTCATAGGATGCCACCTTTCCAACAAGTCAGTTCGTCAAATCTCTGCCCTGCTAGAGCTGCCATGGTCAACTGTAAGTGCTGTTATTGTGAAGTGGAAACGTCTAGGAGCAACAGCGGCTCAGCTGTGAAGTGGTAGGCCATACAAGCTCACAGAACGTGACCGCCGAGTGCTGAAGCGCGTAGTGCGTAAAAATGGTCTGTCCTCGGTTGCAACACTCACTACCGAGTTCCACATTTCCTCTGGAAGCAACGTCAGCACGAGAATTGTTCGTCGGGAGCTTCATGAAATGGCTTTCCATGGCCGAGCAGCCGCACACAAGCCTAAGATTACCATGCGCAATGCCAAGCGTTGGCTGGAGTACCGTAAAGCTCGCCACCATTGGACTCTGCAGCAGTGAAATCCTGTTCTCTGGAGTGATGAATCACGCTTCACCATCTGGCAGTTTGATGGACGAATCTTTGTTTGGCGGATGCCAGGAGAACGCTCCCTGCCCAAATGCATAGTGTCAACTTTAAAGTTTGGTGGAGGAGGAATAATGGTCTCAGGCTGTTTTTCATAGTTCGGGCTATGGAAGCATGTCCCCGCAGCAATGTTCCAACATCTAGGGGAAAGCCTTCCCAAAAGAGTGGAGGCTGTTATAGTAGCAAATGGGTCACCAACTCCATATTGATGTCCATGATTTTGGAATGAGATGATCGACGAGCAGGTTTCCACATACTTTTAGTAATGTAATGTATTAGAATATTTGCAACCAGGAAATGTCGGAGTGATTTCTGCATAGTGGATCTTTAAAGCTACATCCTATCGTAACAAAATAATAGTGTACTCCAAAGAATCAATGTTTCATTTTGTACTGATAAATCTGTGAAGGAATCTGTTATCTGCATAACACATGCTGTACTATGAACAGGAGACTGATTGGAAAAAACAGCATGGAGCCAACATCCTTCTGAACACCCTGTTGCTGAGAGATTGTGCATCAGCCAGCCAGGTCCACTCAGTGACTGCAGCAGAGCAGGCTGAGTGCCCAGCCCAGCCTGGTATCCACACAGGGCTCACATATGGCTTGGACTCAGCTCTACTGCCAGATCTCCAGTGTTGGGAGAGGAGAGGGTGAATCAGTGCTGGGTATTGTGTGGGCTGCAGCTGGCCCTTTGAAACCTGGCGCTGCCTCCTGTTTCATCACAGTACTGTCAAACTCACTTACCACGGCTGGTAATGGTATTCTATCTGAAAGTGTTCAAGTTGTGGCCCAAGGTACACATGGTTGTGTTTGCCGTCTGTCAGTCATCATAAGTCTTCTCACACCAGTTATTTCTTTATTTCACCAGGCAGCAGTGTGAAGGATCCTCATGCAAGTTATTTCTTTATTTCACCAGGCAGCAGTGTGAAGGGTCCTCATGCAAGTTATTTCTTTATTTCACCAGGCAGCAGTGTGAAGGGTCCTCATGCAAGTTATTTCTTTATTTCACCAGGCAGCAGTGTGAAGGGTCCTCATGCAAGTTATTTCTTTATTTCACCAGGCAGCAGTGTGAAGGGTCCTCAACTGGTGCAAAACAGAGCTGTGTTGATGTGAGCATCTGTGGAGATGCAGGGCTGAAGTGAGTGTTGAGGGAATAGCTGGAATGGAAGGGAGCATCAAAAAGATTTGGTTATACAGTAGTTGTAACATAAATTTTCTTGCCATTTTGAGTTAATTTACCTCACACATTACTATATTACAGCATTGTAATTGATACAGTGGAATACACACATCATAATCTGTAAATCGTGACTGGTTTTCTAAGGCAGCAGTGGGGCGAGGGTCACAATAATGTTTTTGTGCAATCACCTCCATGTAACCTCTCTGGCCCAGCATCCCCACAGCCACTGCCAAGCTGCTGTCTGAGAGGGGCACACACACACACACACACACACACACACACACACACACACACACACACACACACACACACTTTTGCCCATTAGAGCTGTAATGTGAACATATAAACATCAATGGCTCCCCCAGTGGCAACTTTTAAGATTATTTTTGAATTCTCTGTGTTCAGGGAGCTTTATGCTGTTTACTTCTATAATAAATAGATACATCAGCTGGCATTGCTGAAGCCAACCCTCTTCTGTTCTTTTATTAACCCATTGGTAACGTTGCTCAAGCAGAGGTTTTGACTCGGCATAAAATAATCTTGGTGCAATGCACATAATTATGGATTCCCTGGAATAGTGTCGTCAGATGAGTAATCTCTATCTGTTCCAAACGAGATGCAGATTTACCACCTGTATTGCCCAACTGCAGAAGGAATAGTGTCGTCAGATGAGTAATCTCTATCTGTTCCAAACGAGATGCAGATTTACCACCTGTATTGCCCAACTGTAGAAGACACTTTTTTGTACTTCTGTAATTATTTTGTATTTTTTTTGCCAGACATATATTTTTAGACTGCTGAAAATGCCATGTTTTATATGACTAACATTTCCTAAGCCTGAATGCATGTATATTTCCTTTACTCCTCTTCTTTCCTCCATCCAGACAGTTTTGTATTTAAGCTTTTATTCCAGTAACAGAAAACGAAAGCTCTCAGACTGAAGCCATTTTGTCAATCTCAGTATATGTGGTATTTGAACCCAAAAGAAGGTTATCTGCGGATTATGAGAAATTAGAAATAAAATGCATAAATGAATCAAATGAGTGGCAGAAGCGAAATAAGTTTGGGAAGCGCTTGGCCCACTGAGTGCTCTGGCTGGTGGGGTCGGATACGACGGGGAGAGGAGGGTGCTGCTGTTGGTAGCTGGGATGGGGCTACAGAGTTGACTAAATATAGATTACAGTAATTTACTTTCAAACAACTCATTTTCTCTGTTTGACACGTCCATTAACCCAAGCTAAAAAAATCATTAATTTTTCACCAATGAAGACATTAGTCATTTGAATGACTTTCATTACTGTCTGCTGCACAGGCGAAAGGGAGCAAGATCTCACTGCCCATAGTCATCTCCAGACACATGCACACACAGAGAGATAGAGACTCACTAGCTTCTCTATCGTGGCTTATCGGGGGCTTTATTGTTCCACACAATGCTGGGTAATTAGGTGTCCTCTGCTATGCCTGGCTCTTTTTTTTTAATTGTTGAGAAATAGACCTGTCAGTATTTGGGCACAAGAAAATTCAACAAATGGTAAGCAGTATGGTTTTCTTTGTATCCTGGTGGTGCTTTGCATTGATTTCTCTTTTTCTCTTTAGTTTTTCTCTCTTCTCTTTCAACTTGACCTCTACCTCTAAATGTGTGGCAGAACTCCGAAATTGCATGTGTAAAAAGACGACTACCACTGTTATTCAACTGAACTGAACTGATGAGACTCGTTGGCAGAGGAAGCAGTGTGAATTATCGCACTATATTAACAACAAAGATATTGATAATGCTCATTAGTGTCAAGCTCAAATCATCATTTCATTTTTCTTAATGTTTTGTGGCTTCCTTGCTCAGTGATATACTGCAGGCTGGGCTTGAAAACAACACCAGCAGCATACAGCAACATAATGTGTCCTTGTGAATTTCAAGGGCACTACCTCAATATGGTTGAGAGGGAGAAATCTCTTCAGGTTAATCCCTACATTCCTGACCTGTCAGCACGATGTCACATAAAACCAGGAGGAAGGGAGAAGGTGCTAGAACACTCAGCAGAGATCCAAACACCTGGCTCAGTCCCAGCCCTAACCCCCCACAAATACAAAAAAAACACTCACAGACAGGACAGACAGGCAAACAAATAAGAAGAGAACATAGGGCTATTAAAGGGCCAGTGATGGGGTCATGGTTTTAGGAACAAGTCCAACCACAAGCTTAGACAGAAACAAAACTATATTTTTTTATTGAGGGAGTAACTGCAAGGTGTTGTGCTGAACAACAAATAATTGCCCTCTAGTGTTATACCCCTACTGCATCTTTTGAATGACTTTAATGCATCTAACTGCAGTAACACTTTAGACAACTTCAGATCAGGTACTCATTGTACAGACAGATAGACACAGAGAAGTCACACATTCAAGCCATCTTTGTTAATATGTTGCATGCAGGCATAGATGCTTAAATTCCTGCTGGAGAACTATAGTTAGTCTGTCTGATGACCAACTAGACATTACTGAGCTTCATAGTACCTTGGCTGAAGGGCTCTGGCTTACATTGAGGAGTATATTATCTGGATATGATGGGGGGGTCATTCATAGCTGTCATGCCTGGCTGATATATTTCCCTACCTGTCAAATCCAGCGAGGGAAAGAGGAGTGAGACACCACCTTCACCCTCTCCTCTGGTTGTGGAGTGTCATGTCAAGGTGACCTGCTGTAGGAAATACTGCAGCATGCAGATCAAAGAGAATCGCTGTTATACAGCACTTCTCATTTACTGCACTTTCGACAGATCAAAACACTCAAATATGTGGTGACATGGGTTGAATATTGTACCTTAGAAAATCACTCTGAAGCCTCTTCTAAAGCAGAAATTCATTGTACATTTGTATTTTGTCCAGCAGGTAAAACATTAAATGTTCAGTAACCATTGCATAGTTCCTTAATTATAATTATGATTACATTTTAGTAGTTTAGTGAACTTGATGTAAAAATAGCATAGCATGGCTATTCATAGATTTTGACATTCTGAATTTGTCAAAAGAAGACCGAATGCATTAGGGTCTGTTGTATAAATAGATAATGGATCGGAGCGAGATATTATATTTATCCAACTCAATAAAGCAAGACTAGGAAGATAATTCTATCCTGAGTCACAGAGATAATGATATCTGGCTCCAGCCCATTACAGGCTGCAGCTCTCTTTAAAAACCCTCTGCTCTCGCCATATAGAGAGGCTGGGCTGTTAGGAGACTCCTGTGGCCTGCCTAAGCCCAGGACTGCTTGAGTCAGCCCTCTGCTGTTCCATGAAAGTCACCTTCCCATGCTCTCCATCCCCACACTGGGGTTAGGGGAGGGAGGATTTATTTGCGTAGTTCCAGAATTCCAGGGGCCAGGTGGGCTCGTTACTCATGTCAAATGGAAGTTGTGAGTAAAATGACAGGCCTTACGACTGGTTGCTGCCATCAGATTAATTTCGCCCCCTATTAGCATAACGAATAGCTCATTTCAAGTCATATTAAAACACTGCAGATCAATTAGCCATAAGAGCTATAACCTTGGCCCAGGGAGTGGTGGTGGGATGTCTGAGCTGCTACCTGGAGCTCTGGCCCTGTTCTGATGAGCCCTTCCCAGCTTTCCTTGCATCTCTCTCCCTCCACTGCCATTCTCCTGCCCTCAGCACACATGTACTGTAATCCTAGCAAACCCCTTAGAAATGGCTACTTTCAGCTGACTCCCTATGGCGTTGTGTGCTTACACCATCACATTGCTGTTTTCTTTAACTTTGTCTTCTGACATGGTAAAGTGGTGTCTGTCTCTTGGTTGAATGTTGCACTTAGTAGTAAAAATACAATTTATTTGAACAGAGTATACATTTGCCTCAAATCCACATTTGAGGGAGTGCTCAAAAAGGCTTAGCCAGTGTGTGACAAACAAATGTGAAGACTAGGCTACTTTGTTAAACTTTGTTATACTTTGTGTTTGGTGGTCCTCTTTGGTCTGAAGCACTAAACTACTAAAATCACTTGTACAACTTTGTCAGCCATTCCATTCCAATTTGTACCTCTTTGAATACGGCTGATAAGAATGGATTATTATGAGTTTCTTAAAGGCATCTACATAATCCCTTGACAAAGCTTTGACGTCTTTGCATGGTGTTCTTCACTTAAAATGTAACGCTAAATGATGTGTTTTGTGCTCTCGCTACATTTGACTCTGTAAAGTCGTTCTAATCAAGACTTCATAGACACATGATTTGAGTCCCTGCTGTTCAACAGATCTGAAATTCTCTGAAGCAGCAGTTCACTTCTTCCAAGGTCCCAGCCCCTCTCTGTCTGATTGCAATAAAAACACCTGTGATTGGATTGTCTCTGATTGAAATGATGTGGGTCTACCAAAGTGATGGCCCCACGTTCCACAGAACAATGGAGGGTTTCACTTTTTTTAACCACACGTTATGCACCACCATCTCAGAGATTTTCGTCCATTGAAAGCCAAAAAGTGGCATTAACTTTATGTGTGTGCCATGTGATTGTATGTGATACTGACAGTGATTTGATGTTATTTCTAAACAGCAAACGGAGACCATTTGTCTTGCAGTCATAAACAGGACTTAAGTAAATGTTTGTAATAGGCTGTTTCTCTATCATTCATATCACTACAGGATAATAAATATGTACAATGTGGAGCTGCATAAATAGAATTTGCAGAATGAGATTGATACCACACTGGCATTAGTAAATGAATTACTGTAGTTATTGAAAACCACGCTCTTGCACATTACTCTTCTGGTGTTGAAAACAAGAAGGGTTTAATAAAAAGTGAGTGTTTAATGTTTAACTTCATGCTCTCCCAACTAAATCAGTGTTTGATAAAGAATAGTTCTCAGGTTCATCAACAAAGTCTATTGGGAAACCTTTTACAGTGTTTAGATGCATTGCAGTGTGGTACAGTATTTATGCAATGATGCATGGTGGGTAATAATGAGGTACGAGAAAGACATTATTCAAGTAGAACAGTATTATGGTATAGATAGATTATAAGTTTGTATGCCCTACTGAATCCTTACTCGAAGACATGGGAAATATTAGTATTATTCAATATTATTCATCGAAAACAATGTAATGAGCAGGCTATTCAGACTCAGTTGTGGAGGAAACTCACTTTGAATTGAAGTTGAACTACTGTAGATGTGGAAAGTTTCACAGTAAAACTGGATCATCAATTTGCTTTGGAAAAAAATAATGGGGTCAGTCAACAAACATCACTTTCCTTTGAACCATCAGTAACAGTCTCTTTCATTGCACGCTATTCTCTAATGAAACAGAAGTGATGCCTAGAAGGCTCTGCATGAGTGGTGAAAATCTCGGCTGCCCTCGTCTACGATCTTGTTTTGGCTTGTGCTGAGCCTGGAATGACAGCCATTTGTCTTTTGCAGTTGATGTAGTAGTGACTCCCTGGGCCCTCAAACCCATTTTTCCTACCTCTGTGTTTGGGGCGAAGGGAACCTGACATCGTCCCACAGGTTCCTTTAAAGGTGTATTCATTTAATCTTTTCTTAAAAAGATTTTGGTGCGAGGTCACAGATCAAATCAGGGCTGCTTTCCGACTCAGTGACCATTTAATCAAGCTCGAGTCCATTTGCAGTGCTCTTTCACGCTACCTTTTGTTCATGGTGTGCAAAGGTGATGTCATTCAACACAGACCTAAGAATCCCATTCCTCCAAGCTTTAGAGGTTGGGTGGGTGACTTCCACTCAACCTTTAGAGCACAGAGGATTGGTGTGTGTCCGTCCTTGCTTGAAATGCGTCTGAACATTTACTTCTACTTCTTCTCTGACTGGCAGTATTTAAAGAGATCGTTCAGTAAATGTAGACTTTAAAGCATCTATCTGATTACATTATGTTCACAGACAGGTGTCCTGTTGCCTGAATCTGATTTCATTATTTGGATGTTCCTTGCATTATGATACTAAAAAGGGTTTTATCTGATGATTTATCAGACGGAATAATCATCAGACATACTCTATTTGATGACAAGGTCAGGTCAGGCAGAGGTCGGTAATCTAGATTAGGGTCAGAGGCACAGGACGGCAGGCAAACTCGGGGTCAGGCAGGCGGGCTCAGAGTCAGGACAGGAAATGGTCAAAACCAGGAGAGCGAGAAAAAGAGAGGCTGGGGAAAAGCAGGAGCTGAGAGAAAACATTGGTTGACTTGACGAACTGGCAACAGACAGAGAACACAGGTATAAGTACCCAGGGGATAATGGGGAAGATGGGCGACAACTGGAGGAGGGTGGTGACAAGCACAAGGACAGGTGAAACAGATCAGGGCGTGACAATGTGATTTACCTAATACATGAATCATTTAACCAGTTTTTTTGTCGTTCAAATGACTTATTTAACCTATTGTGATTGATTAAACTGCCAATCATAGGCCAACATAACTAATTACATAGTTGTAATGTATATTTAAAGCACTGCTGGATTATTACAACTGTGGCATGGGGGGAAAATGATTTGATGTACCTTTTTCAGTTTACTTTGGGTATTTCATAGTTTAATCTTTGTCAGCATGGGGCATTACTACTGTATGCATGTACGTACATGTTGAAAAACATTTGTTCTTTTGAGGATGTTCCTCATAAAAATTGTGAACCCACAATCTATAGATATTTTCCGTTTTAGCATGACTGATGTAACATGGACATTTTAGCCCTTCAACAGACATCCTCATTCATAGCAGCTTTCAATCAGTCCATTTCAATTTGAACGCTGGATACTGGTACAAATACAGGGATCACAATCTCTTCAACAGTAAGTACCTAGTCATAACATTCAGTACCATACACCTTTTCTATAAAGTGCACAAACACTGGTTGTAAAAAGGAGAGTAAAATATTGGATAACCTGCACACACTAAGCGTATCCATTCAGCAGCACGTTGTTGATGGTGTGGCTCAGTGGTTGTGTTGCTCCACCATACCAAGGCTGTTTGTGTTTAAGACATGAGAAGTCAGCTCTCCTGTAATCCCCTTATGGCAGATAGGGAATAAACCAGTCAAATCAATCTGATCTCTAAAGTAAACTGTTAATGAGCAATGATTACATACGACTGAAACAACCAAACTCATTTTTTCAGCTGCTCATATGTGAGCTTTACTTTGATTTGTTTCCTTTGAGTTTCCATAAGAGAGAGTCGGGCTGCAAGTGTCACATATAGGTGTCTCAGCCATTGACCAATCATGTGCTTGTAAAGCAGTTAGCTAAAGCTACTATGCACAGAGGGTGCGTTTTGTAAATCCTCTCTAGACTGTCAGTGTTTGCTCTGAGCGTTCGTAAATTCAGAGCCTTGTCATATTGTCCATTCTGAAATTCAGAGCGTTTTGCTCTCGGAGTGTTCAGAGTGTACTGTGTAGACTGATGAGGAAAAACATCTATGTAATCCATTTTAGAATAAGGCTGTAATGTAACAATATCTGGAAAAAGTCTGAATACTTTCCGAACGTACTGTAATTCCAGACACAAATGATAGGAACACCTCGTTCATTTTACCAGCAGAGCTGCTAGAGTGTTTTATTGTTATCAAGAGGGTTAATGACTGTAACTGTGTTACTGGCAACAATTTAATTCTGTTTTTTTGTCGATGTTTACTTACACCTGTCATAACAACCGAGTTTAGGGCGTTCGTAAATTCCCCTATTTATTCTGCGCTCTGGCACTCACACCAGAGTGCTCTGAAATCGGAGTAGGTTGCCAGGGTGAATTTACGAACACAGCCAAACTGATGATCCTTATTCATATCCAAGAGTGACACACCTCCTTCCTATCACTATGGCAACTCAGATTCATCAACACAACCTTTTTTTTGTTTCTCTCTTGCGCCCTCTCCTCTTTCATTCTGTGTAAACTTTCCTCCCTCCCTCTTCTTCTTGTTTTATCTATGTGGTGGATTCATTAATTTGATCTCCTGGACTGATATTCTCTTTAGCATCTTTATGGGTTTTACTCCTGCATTTAATTAGGCCTCTCTTTTATACTGAAATATGAGAGGAGAAGACTGTTTAGATTACTTTATCTATGCATTTATCAGATCCTTTTGGGCACAAATGTTCTGTTGATTCATTTGGTATGGTACTGTAGCATCAATTCATTTAAATCTTTGCATGTAAGCCAACATTCATCCTAACTTTGTTTTGTCTGTTGTTCCCACCTTTCTGTGACCTTACCTGCAGTCTTCCTCCACTAATATGTGCAGTGCTAGTATGTGCTGCACATATGGAAGTAATGAAATGACGGTGATCCTACTGTGTTCCTATTTCAGAGGAAAATCTATATCGGAATACAATGTCAAATTTGTTCTTGTTAGCTTTTTATGTTATATTCAGTCAGTTAATATCATGCAGCATGATAGTACTGTAGTTAGTTTAATACAAATGGCATGCTGTTACGTCCGTTGTTAGAAGGAGACCAAGGTGCAGAGTGGTAGGCGTACATTATACTTATTTTAAATGACACCAAAAAACAACTAAATGCAAAACGAACGTAAAGCTATATACAGTGCAGAAAGCAACTACACACAAACAAGATCCCACTGAAGGTGGGAAAAAGGGCTGCCAAAGTATGATCCCCAATCAGAGACAACGATAGACAGCTGCCTCTGATTGGGAACCATACCCGGCCAACAAAGAAATAGACAAACTAGAATGCCCACCCAAATCACACCCTGACCTAACCAAAGGGAGAAATAAAAAGGCTCTCTAAGGTCAGGGCGTGACACATGCTGTACCCTGTCGGGACATGGGTACAATATTCTGGTTTTAAGCCTTTCAATCGAGAGATATTCCCACTCCCAGCGACCGGAGGTGAAAGACTGAATATAAATCAGCATTACATTCTCAAATGCATTACATTTAACACACTTGGTGTGTCAGTGGAGAAATACTCATCAAGAGGTTTTATAGGATGTCTTTTTATCATGGGAAATGTAAACTATCATAGCTACAAGAGCAGTACAAATTGAAAATGTTTGTTTTTCTCCTGTAATTCCCATTTAATGGTATATCCCGCAATGAAATGTTAACAACTCTTCAGTAGGGGCAGCTCACACGCAACAATTTAAAATGTAAACCATGTTACACTATGATTGAATCAAGCATTCCACTAGAACTAGATAACTTCATGAGTGGTGTCATAACTAAGATACATAGTGGTCTGTTTATAGGTGGATGAGGGAACATTTGTTCTAAATGTAATAAGAAACAGCTACAGTCATTCTTTAAGGTATGGATTTGCTGTAAGGTGTGCTGGTTGTAGGTTTTGAGCTTGAAGAATTCTTGGATTTTCTGTTGTGTGTGCTTGTGTTTATTGATTTGTTTTCCTGGGAATCGATGGTGGGTGTGGTGTTTTCCATGGTTATCAGACTGTAATCAGTCAACTGCAGGAAAACCATCACTTTTTGTTACGCATGACGTTGCAAAGGTTACTCTGCGCGTTAATGCGATCATGCATTCAATAAAAAGCAGGCATTTTTGGAGTCATGATGCATTACATTAGCGGAGTGCTATAAAGGCATCACAAAAAGCCATTAGACATCTCAACACATTTTTCAAGTGATGAGTCTGAGTCTATTGTCCTCTTTCTTGTACTTCTGTACATTTAACATTTACATTTGCGTCATTTAGAAGACACTCTTATCCAGAGCGACTTACAATTAGTGCATTCATTTTAAGGTAGCTGGGTGAGACAACCACATATCACTTTACTCTGCTCTCTTGCTTTTCCAAGCTGTTGACACGAGCAGATGCAGCAGAGTTGTCCGTTTCGATCCTTTTTCATAATCTGCAAACAAAGAGGCCCTTGGCGCTAAAACCAGCATGGCTCCATAATAAACTGTGTGCCATGTTTTAACTGTCTCCCTCAGAGGCATGTGGGCAGACACGCAGCGTGCATGTAGATGAGCCCTAGTCTAGAAGATTGCTTTTTTACAGCCTCTCAATCAAAGCCAGAGTGCAAACACTGCAGCAACAGATGGGGGCAGAGTGTACCTCTCGCATTACAATACTCTCCCACAGCCATTGTTGCTGTAGGATGTGCCGAGACACAGAGGGGTTAAAGAAGAAGGGGAAGGAGGGAAATAAAAAGCATGGAGCAGGCCCTACAGAGGCGGCTGATAAATGAATTAGGGTGTTACCTCACGAGTGAGGAGTGCACAGCAGCCAGATTGATATTCTTCAGAGATGTTTAGCCATTCACACTGAGCTCTCTCAGCAGCCGCTGCTGATCCGGCAGGGCTGTGGGGTCCAAGTCCTCTGGGGATCACTGCATTAAAAACGTTGACCTGTGACATCACTTCCTGCCAACGCAGCACTGTTGTCATGACTGTGATGTCCTTGGACCCCCTTGTTGTTGGTCCTGTTGACCAAGATTTGCTCTCTTTTTCCCCCTTCGAATTGGTGTCTGTTATTTTGGGGTGTGCTATTGTCAAGGCCTTTGACTGTGAGGCGAGGCCGAAAATATGCCTCTGCCAACGGTGCTGGACACTCATTAACCTCCCCCTCTCCTCTCCATCACCACGGCCCTGACATATCACCCTCCAGAGTGTAATGAGCAATAAAGCCGTGCTACTTACATTTTTTAATTTGGGCTTCTGTTGATGTGTGAACAGCTGTAAGACTGAATGGCACATCTATCATCTTCCCCCTCAGAATGTAGCAGGGTCAAATGCCATCAGTTACTATCACAGGAAACCCCTGATGCTTTTATTTATTTGGCCTTTTCTCAGATCTGCATATTCATGTGCGTAGTAGAGAGATGAGAGAGCACCTGCTGGTGTGGGCTCTGTGAGATGTCCAGCCCTGTTATTTATAGCCAGGATCCTGGGTTCACTCTTAGATGTTGGCACTTCCCCTCTAGACAGTAATGCATTATTCATCTCAAAATGACTAATATTTCGCCCCATGGCTCTTAGCAATGTGCCAGGATTGACCAATGGCTGTGTTGTAATTAATGCAGACCGAGCGAAAAGCAAAATAAGATATTTACTTTCATGCTTGATATTTTTTGCGCGCTTGACAAACACTTCCAGTGGCTAAATCTAAAATACTCAACTTAACCCACACACCCAACACCAGGCGTAGAGATGGCAAGACCAGATTGGTTCCCTGCAATGCCCATCTGCCTCCTCACAATATCATTGTTTTTTTGACCCCGAGGTTGCTAGGATTTGAAGTTCAAGCTGTAGGATGAAGGTTTAAATGTGGACAGATCAGTGAGAGGGAAGGTAAAGGCTCAAACTGTTTAGCAGCTCCATTGGATCACCTTAAGCATAGGAAGCATAGGAACTCATTGTGTGGGGATATATAGACGGATGACTAAACCAGTCAGCATACATACCCCAGCCAGATCAATGGAAACCATTCCCAGAAAAGTGCTTCTCTGTCAGGGAATGGATTCAGTGTGAGAGGGGTTAGTTAAAAATATCCCAGGACGCCATTAGCTGATGCTTTTCAGCTTGTGTGTGTGCTAAGCTCTGTGATGGTATACTTCAGCCTTCATTCCTGTCTAGATGTTCATTGCAATGATGGCATGTTTGGTAATCACACCACCCGGTCTCTGCTGCAGTGCAAAAATAGATAGACAAATAAACATAATTAAATACATCATAAAAATGTCTCAGCACAGGAACAGGATTCCAATCTGGGAGAAATTTGGGCCCTCCGAAGATTTCATTGGAATTTAATGAGCCACAGAATATAAATGAAAAATGTGAACATGTCTGATTAACCTCAGCATAAACTGTGTAATAGGTTGACAGATAGGCTAGAGATCATTTGCTCAGGTACCATTACAGTGGCTTCCACTGCAGTCAGGAGTAGGAGGTGGCCACGTTTCACAAGCTCAAATTATTGATAAAGCTAGTCAGAACGCTCTTTTGCATGTTATTAGACTGCAATCAAAATAACATTTACATGTTAATTTATGTATATTACCCTCTTTTCTGAAGAGATGTGTCAGCTCCCTATACTTAAATAGAAATGTATTCCACCATTCAGCATGTCTCCTAGTCTCCTAATTGTTTTTTACTGAAAAGTCATAGATCAAATGTGGTCATATAAAACACAATTCCAACATCAAATTGATTGAGTTGCAACCTATGTCTTAGCCCAGTAAATTTCCATTAGGCCTAAATGTACAATCTGTAGTTTTATTGACATGGTAGGTCTGATGAAGAGGGTTTTTGCATGAGCGAAAATTATTTGTAAGACTTACCAGACAAGACTTATAAGTGGTCTTCTTATTGTTCTGACATTATAGTCTATGTCCAATCACGTTAGTACATTCTTGGAATTTTATATGAGTTCCACAGTTTAGTCCACTCCTGTTCTCTATTCAGGTTTTAGCCCAAAGGAGGGTTTAGATGCAACTTTGCTTATTTAAGGACTTGACCCTGGAAAATACCCCCAATTAGTGGGAGAATGAAACCATTTAATTGCATTAACATAATGCCTTCTAACGATCATTATGTCCACCAGAATAGTCATGATAATGAAGTAATTACTATTTTGAGAGCACAATTAGCCTCACACCTTTTAGATGCCATAATTACAACCCATACATATAGATGGGTAGTCTCTGTGACTTGGCATGTGGAGAAGTTGGATGTAGAGTCACCAAATAGGTTGTCAGAGACCAGCCTGTCAGTATAAAGATGTTATGGTGTAGTGACATGGTAAGAATGCCCTTCAAGAGACAAATTGGTTTTTCTGTTTGCGTGAATATTTGTGTTGTTTTTCACACTTTCTCCATTAGAAAAGCTTTTAGGAACAGAGGCAGTTGAAATAGAGAGAGTGAGGTGGTATGAGGGAGAGAGGGAGGAATGAGAAAAACAGATTGGTTTTCATGCCTGGTAGTCAGCGGGCCTGTAAATCTCCCAGGAGCGGTCCGGAAGACAGCAGAAGGTTGATAGTCATCCATCACTTCTGACAATTCCAGCGCTCTGGAGTGGGCTTGACGGGGGACCCTGAGCAAAAATGCTGCAAGAGATGCAAGAGATGGAGAGAGCTGCTAGACTGAGCAAATTAACTCTGCCATGTTTAAAGCAAGAGGAACATCAGTTGGCTCTGAATTAGGTTTATTCATTTCTTGATTTGACCATCTTCTTGGTCCTCGTCCTGCAGCAGGAGACTGTTGTCTGTAGAGGCTGTCATTAGTTCTAGCCTGGCCGTATGAGGTGAGTGGACCTGTAGGACTGGCAGCTCCTCTAAATCATACAGGAGGGAATCATAGAGGGGAAATGCTTCAGTAGGAGAGAAATAGCCAGGTATCCTCAAGAGACCAGAGATTGTACTTAATATTTAGAGCATGGGCATTTCTCTTGCCAAGGTGAATATATTAAAAGCATGGGCTGTCAGTATGCATCGCTCTGCTCTTTACTTGTGTGGATGTTAGAGAGACACATGTTTGATAGGGGAGGGTTGTGTGAGCACAGAGCTACTTTGTGGCGCACAGATATCAATATTCCTCATATTTATCTGGTTGAGGGTTTATCCATCTGAAAATTCAGCAGGCGAGAAATGAAGACCAGGCTAATAAAGATAGCTGCATGCTCACAGCATGCGTCAAAGCTCGCTGTGTTTTATTGCCTGAGAGCTATCAAAACACTCTGCCGATTACATTGGAGGCAGTGGAGTCTTTTTATATCTGAAGCAGTGTGGCAAGCTGACCATGGAAAACACACACACACAATCAATACATGTAACGCATTCAAAGTATGCATACATATTCACACTGTATAGAAACATCTATAGGCTACATATGGTAACTTAGTTATATGCTGTATATATATGCTTGAAAATGCACCCATAGCGCAGTAGTGCCGAGTCTGTTATACAAAGTATTTGAGCAGTTTTATATTATTATTGCCTCAGCTGTAAAAATGTCCTCAATAGGTTAATGGAATGCTTTTTGAACTCAGAGGGTATTATTGTCTCTCTATGTCTGACCTTCTACATTGTCTGGAGGATATTGAGCTTGACTGTCAGACACTCAAAGGAAAGGCCTAATTAAACTTGTTTGAATCGTACATGGCCATACAATGGATTTATAGATTGCCTTTCACGTAAAGACCCAAAGCGTGAACTTCCTGGTTCTCTGGTTAAATAATAGATACCAATACAAAAGGCTGTGAATGCCTATCCAAACAAAAGGTCTGACGGCTGCTTTAAATGACTGTCACTGTTTCCTGTAATCTGATAGCTCTGAAACAAGACTTTTGAATACATCTTTTTTTGAGAAGGAGAAGGAAATTAAAAGCTGACATTTAAAGGCTACCCAGCAGGTCTTCAGATCAATAGTTAGGTATCTAAGACTTCACAATACTTTATTTTACAGAGGACATTTCAAAACAATACAAAACCCTATTTTTGTTTTGTCCATGTGAAGCTCAGGTGGCGACAGGAAGACAACAGGAGATGCCACTGGCAGTGTAATATTTTTAACCTGAGGTCAGCGTCCCCTCCACAGGCCGCCACCCTGAGCTGACATTGGCAGCTTGTGAGCGTCCTGTCAGGTCTTCCAAAGCAAAGAGCTCTCCTGCTCCTGCTAATCCCCCACAGGAGACAATCCTGTCCCTCTGCATCTTGAACTCAATGGCCATGCAGTTTTTTTTTTTTTTTACATCCGGTGTGATGAAGAGAGGATAACCAAAGGTCATGATTGTGTTGCATTAGACAGGACCTTCACCTCTGGGGCCAATAGAGTAAAGCCTTAGGATTGCAGTGTTCTGACTGTGTGAATCCTCAAAGGCATACCCCATAGCACTAAACGTGTGAAATGTAACCCTTGCCGTATCTTTAGGCTGAGGTCTAGCCCTATGTTTTATAGGGAAGTACTGTGGCTCGCGCCCCTGCGTTTCCCCTCTGTATTCCTGTCTGCCGTGGCATCAGGGCTGTCAGTTACTTCATTGTGAATCTGATGTAGGCCTGGTGGTGATGCTTTTCCAGCGATCGACTGATCAAAGCCTGCTGGAGAGGAACAGGTAGGCTGCCACGAACAATAAGCCTGGGTGTCTGATGACTGGAGACACTCTTTTCATGCCATTTCGCCCGGTGGGTGGTGCTGTAGATTTCAGCGCGCATACGGGTGCACACCATATACAGTCATTGGTGCACACATTGATCAAGAACGAGCCAAGCACTTGCTCAAGTCTGGATGGTAGAATCTATTCAACACACTGCTAAGCCATAGAGTACTGGTTGGCTAAGCCTGACTACAGTAAATGGATGTTATTCTGTTTCATCAGGGAACCACAAAGATTAAGTAAACAATTGTAATCGCTGAATTCACGTTATGTTTGCTGTTTCATGCAGCCACAGAATTGAAAGAAGCTAAACAAATGATTTTGTATTTGAATTTCGCATTGTTTTAAGTAGAGCGATATCATTCACACAAAGTAATGAGACTGGGTATGTGAGTATTCCTCCAGGATAATATGGTAAAGTTGGCCTCATGTATAGGCCCTCAAACAAATAAATAAGACCAAGGACATACAAAATCCATCAGATTAACCGGTTTTAATTAAGCCAGCATCGCTGATACCAAATTCATTATTGTTAAGAAAAAGAAAAAAAATCACATTGGGAGAGATATAGAGATGCTCACCCACATAGAGCTAATGCAGCTATTTCTACTACTGTACAACTCACACACGTATCATGCATATCAATGTATTTATACATGATCATTGATCGTACTGACCTGAAGTATTGGTTGGCTTTTTTTTTTTGTAGTTCACATCAGTCACTGAAAAGGGAGGGGTAAAGGCTAGACTCAGTAGTTCTGATCTTGTTCATATAAATGCAAATAATTAATCTCATTGATTGAGAGTATACAGGTATTATTGCATGTTGACTAACCATCACAGTGAAATTAGATTAAATCTAGTCATATTTTTAATTCAGGTAAATTTAGTAGATTGGCTTGATAGCGGCATTGACATTGTTGGTTGGCTAGTAAGCTAAACTTGACGTTACACATCGTTCACTTTTGGGAAAACTGGTCCAGCCACTTGGTAGCTAGCTATCGTTAGTTCAAATAAAGCAATTATGTACTAATATGAAAATGCAATTGTAAACAATAATGTATAAACCCACCATAGTGATGTTGGTGAAGAGGTTAAGAATGAGGTCCCACGCGGAGGGTTCTCGTTGAACATGGACGCGCATCGGACAGTTCTTGCACTTTTAAATCCACACCCACTGTGACGTATACTGTAGCACCGCCCACTGGGCGAAATGGCGTAAAAAGAGTGTTTCTAGTGATGACTGAGTTGCTCTCTGCTGTGTACCGTGAGCCAGACAGACACAGATCCACTGGTTCTACAGTCCTGTATGTGTTCCACAGAGGGCATCGAGTCACTTCCTGTTCACTCCCTAGACCACTTAACTCTACTTAGTACCCATGACCCTTGATTCTCAATGTAAACAAAAGAGTCTACCATTCAACTCTGAAGTCTGAATCATGATTCATCATGCCTTGCTGCACTTCCCTGGATCTCTCAACTTGCACTTCTAGCTAGCTAGATCACATGTTGTGTATTTTTGTTCCACTGGTAGAGGGATTGCATTGTCCGTATAGACTACCACCCCATTAAGAATAGTCTCTTTAATATTTCAGTGCTGGTTTCAGTTCAGGAGCTGGGCTCACTGTGGATTGATGTGTATCAAAAGACAGCATTTTGCACCCAAACGCTGTTTGACATAGAGCTATTTTAGTGTGGAGCCTGGACTGGGTTATCAGTGCCTGGCCTGGGAGCTCTGAGTGCTGTGTTTCTGTAGAGGTCAGTGGTTAGGTGAGGGCCCCACTTCACATTCACTACCCTGATGCCTGTCAGGGGCGGGAGGTAGCCTAGCGGTTAACAAGCTGACTATGTGAAAAATCTGTGTCCTTGAGCAAGGCACTAAACCCTAATTGCTCTTGTAAGTTGTTCTGGATAAGAGTGCTTGCTAAATTAGTAAAATGTCAAATGTAAAATTGTTTTGGGGGAATTGTTGGGGAAAATACTCTGAAAATATAGTTGACCAAGCTACCAATTACTTCACACTGGAAGAAGTTGAGCTACACTAAAGCTTTTAATAAAATATAGTTTACTACATTCAAACTACTTTGTGATAAATTATCATAACTAAGTCTGAAATGTCATAGACTACACATTGCAATAATAGATCACTCTGGGGTCAGATGTGAACATAATATAATATGTTAACATAACACAAAAAGTGACAATTAGGCAGGTCTGATTTAACAAAAGAAGTGTAGTTCAAGTAGTTAGCTACACCGCTAAATGGCAAAAAAGTAATTTACTGAAAACACCAAGATTTGAATTTAGTTCAACTACCACCAAGATACGACAATATGTAGTTGAACTATATGTAGTTCAAAACTCCCCAACACTGCTTCCTTCTCTACTGCTTACAGTCAACACATTGGAGCTAGATCAAAACATTCAGAAATGTATGAGATAGTACTCAACGTAGAATTTCTTGTTTTTTATTCATTTTACATTATTTTGCCAAAGGTTTCGCCAAAGGCAGAAATCTTCAACGAATGGTTACGTAGTGGTTACACTGTGCTTGTATCTTGGTGTGTGCTGCAGGGTGACAGAGAGACACCTGTTTGGGCTCCGCTCTGGCAGTGACAGGGACATAGGGGGGTTTGACATGCTTCATGGAGATGACAGCTCAGACAGCCTGGATGTTAATCTGTTCAAACTGTTCAATGTGTAATTACATTTCCAGGACAGTGCTCTCCGCACCTAGGGAGACGGGCACCCAAATTGGTCCTGGGTGTAGGCAGAGTTTATAACAAGAGTGGTGGGCCTACAGCACCCAACCGCCAGTCAGTCTTCCTGCGTGTGATGAGTGGGCTCCAGGCGGCGAAGGCCACACAAACCACTTAATGTCCCCAAAATAAAAAGACTCTCCAATTTGACTCCTCTCTCGTCCTCATCTCAATCTACCATTGGCCTCAATTTATGATGCTGTAGGACTCTGCAGACTGGCGAGGATCGCTGGAGAGTCACTCCTCATGATAGCTAACACAGCTAACACTGCTAGCACAGCTAATACAGCTAGCACAGCTAATACAGCCAACACAGCTAATACAGCTAGCACAGCTAACACATCCAGATGTGAGCCGCAGTACCAGCAGTTTTCGGATGTGGAAAGATTAATGTGTGCATAAGCACAGAGAGGCAATCACGGCTAGTGATGATTTTCCATGATAAAGGACAGGGACACAGATGAGCTATGATGCAGTGTAGGGTACATGTGAGAGGCTCGGTGTCAGGGAAGTGGATGATGAATGATGACCCTCCAGTGTAGATCTGTCACACTCATGCCACTTCTGTTCCCAGTTAATGCCAGTGAAGGGTGAAGGTTTAAAGGCTTAAGAAATTCAACCCCCCAATGATGTGATCAATCTGAGAGCCAAACCTTACAGCAGCATCAGCACTGTACTGTAGGCCTATATGCTGTAGTTTGGTCTACTATGTTTTTTGAACAGTTGCTCAGTTTCTCCATCTACATGTTGTAAATAAATTCCCTCACAGGTAAGCTGGCTGGAGGATTAACTTCCAGGCATGCATGCTGTTGCAATGAGTTTGGACTATAAAACAGTGAATCTGCCTAGATACAACACCATTGTGCATCATGCAATGAAATCAATAACAGGTCTCTATGTTTACGGGTCTCAGTGAAATATGACTTCAAAGAACACAGTCTTCTCTTCCTTGTGTGAGTCTTCATGTGATCCAGTGTTGAGCTTGAAGAAGAGGGAAGGAACCTCCTTTAATCACCTTGTCTTAACAGAAGCACGGAGACTGTTGCAGCCTGCCTGCTTTGGTGGAGTACAGAGCTCCCCCTTGGAGTTCAGACACTTAACAAATAGATTACAGACATGAGACACAGCCACTGAATAAGACAATCTGAATTGGAGAAAAAGAAGAAAGATGACCAATGTAAGGCAGAGAATGAGGATGTATTTGCCTGAGGAAAAGCTGAAAGTAGGCTGGCAACAGATGTACAGGGCAGTGAAGTGTAATTGAAATGCCAGCAGCGATGGTCTTATCTCCACGGTACAGGAGCCTGCTGCCAGTCTGAACATCAGTTAAATGTCATTTTACCTAAGTCTGAATCAGCCTGCCACAATCCCTGCTCCTGTGATGGCAAGGAGGGAGGGGGAAGAGGAGGGGGTGTTGTAATAGGATTTCAGTAGCACACAGTTCACTTCCACCACCTGGACTTAGTTGGTAATTTGATATGGTCCATCAATAGGATTCATTTACTGCATGGTGATATTATTATCATTATTTATATATTTATTATTCTCTCCACCTACCTATTTCTTCCCCTGATTCTAATCAGGGATCCTGGCGGAGGAGGGGGTTCCCGGTGCATTTCCTGGGAGAGTAGGACATATCCCTCACTCAGCCATGAATTCATGTTTTAAAGCCAAGCTGGCCCCATGGTAGCCTGCCAGTTTCAGCATGATCATCTGCTAGGCCACCGTTTAACCACGCTATCTGTTGACAGACATGTCTTTTCATCTCTGCTTTATAGTGTGTTGTACTATCATGTATTGAAGCTCACTTTCTTATCTCTACTCTGACATAATAATCAGTCAGTATATACGATTGATGAGTGGTGTGTTGGCATCACGTTCATCTATTTCCCTCTCAGTGCTCACCTTCTGATATTTCTACCTTTTCATATCATCCCCTTTTTCTTGTTCTTGAATTCTTCTAATGGAATGTTCACGTTTGTCTTTCAGAGGGTGATTTTCAACATTGTCAACTTTAGCAAGACCAAGAGCCTGTATAGAGATGGCATGTCTCCAGTGGTGAAGTCCACCAGCCGGCCTAAATGGTACGTTCACGGTTTTCAAAATAAAACATTTAAACTGCACATTTTGGAACATGACATGCGATACAAGGACCTTCATGATGAAAGCTTAAACCCACACATTAACTGAGGTTTTACTTTAAACCTGAAACCTTCATGTTTATGATGATAGGAAAACCTACATGTAGTCAACCTCAGGCCATAACAGATCGATCCAGCAAAGCTTGTCCAAACTGTCAGAATCAGTCATCTAACAGGTGCATAAAGGGGCTGTTTGATCTCACTCAAACACGTCTTTACCAACGCAGTAGGTAGTGGTTGAGGGCAGATTTCTAGATTCTAACTTTTTCCAAAGTACCACTTGCTTGTTTATGATTTAGTTGTGCTAAAATTGGTCTGCTACAACCTGTTCAACCTGTACCTCTAGTTTTCCAGACATTAAAAATAGTGTTTGAAGTTGTGAGATTGGATATGTTGCTAAAGATGTTCCGTTGCCATGGCAGCGATGCCCTGGTAGTTAGAGGGACAGTGACAGGGATGTTGATTAGAGAATTAGACATGAGGCAAGAGCAGTTACATACCGTACATAACACTTTGTCGTAGACTTGGACCTACATAGGCTGTTGTTTTTTTAGAGGGAGGATCAGCTTAATATTGCGGAAATAATGTTGCTTCTGCATAATTTCCAATCCCCCATATTTTTCGGGGTAAATATATATATCCATACATGCATGCATACATATACACATATATACATACACATACCTATACAGACATAATACTTTTTTAAAGAATATACCTTTATTATTATTCCCGCAAACCCTTCCGCCGATCCCCCAATTGGAGTAAACTAAAACACTTCTGCTTTTACCTTCAATTTATACATCTTATACACATTCTACAGACACAGTCTACTTTACAATAGTTCTCTTGTTTGTTCTTAGTCCTTCCTCTATTTCTGATGTCCATCCAGTTTGATTTCTATTTGTAACTGTGCTATTTCACAGAAGTTCCCGAACCTATATACATTTTACAGATCCCGTATGCTTTACATTGTTTATCTTGTTATTAGTCCCACCCTTCAGCTCCACTCAACCCCTCCCATCTGTCTCTCAACATCATCCATTTCGGATTTCTATTTGCCATATATTTTTCCACTGTGCTGTGATGCTTCACAAAATAATTGAACCTTCCTATTCTCATAGATTCTACAGATTGTAAATTAAAAATAAACATTTTTGCTAAAATCATTATTATATTATTGATTGATTGACTATGGCTTTTCAAATCACCCAGTATTGCTATCTGTAGCGTTAGTTCTAGGCAAATGTTGCAATACTTCAGCCATTCCTGGACCTGTGACCAAAAACGAGCTACATATGGACAATACCAAAATAAATGATCTAATGACTCTGCCTCCTCACAGCAGAATCTGCAGAGCTGGGAAGATTGTATCCCCCATATATATAACATTCTATTAGTTGCAAGAATTTTGTATAGTAATTTATATTGAAAAATTCGAAGTTTTGAATCCGGCGTTTTGCGTATCAATTCATAAGCCATGTGCCATGGAATGGGTACATCGAAAATCTCTTCCCAACTATTGTGGCCCTTAAATGAAATTGGTATATGTTTTTATTTATCACACCTTTCTTTAACCATTTATGTTCTTTAATACAGAGCCGACATACAATTTCCTTTTTTCCCCTTCTACTTGCCTCTTCCATTTTTGTGGTAATGCTGCAATTAATTGGTTGTAATTTTAGATAGAGCAAACATTTCCATATGTCTGTGTTAGCAGCATGTGTGACATAACTCCACCAGTCCTATTTATGATATCATTAAAAAAAATGATACCTTTTTTAACATTTCTTCGATAAATACAGTTTATTTTTTTTAATCAATTAGTATATTTGAATTTAACCACAATATTTGTTGTACTATTTGTTCCGTCCTTTCAGGTGGATTAAGCTGAAATTGCAACCAACTTTCTAAGGCTTATTTAAAAAATAAAGATATTTTGGAGATTATTTCCTTTTCAAACAATCAAAAGTGAGCAGGTGTAATCTGAATAAAGGGGAAAAGGCCCTTCCTGAATATAGGATGAGACATTCGTACCAATTGACTAGAGAACCAGTTTGGATTTAAGTACAACTTTTGTATGACTGATGCCTTTAGTAAGAGGTCTAATGTTTTAATATTTAATCATTTCTGCCCACCAAATTCATATTCGTTATATAAATAGGCCCTTTTCATTTTATCTGGCTTGCCGTTCCAAATAAAATGGAATATTTTTTGTTCATATAATTTAAAAAGCAGGTCACTAGGTGTAGGCAAAGCCATAAGCAAATAGGTGAACTGTGATATAACTAAGGAGTTACTCAGGGTGATTTTTCCACAAATAGACAGCTATTTTCCTTTCCATGGTAGCAAGATCTTATCTATTTTTGCTAACTTTCTATAAAAATGTATTGGAGTGAGATCATTTCTTTCCTTTGGGATTTGTATACCGAGTATGTCTACATCTCCGTCAGACCATTTAATTGGTAAACTACATGGTAATGTAAAATGTGCATTTTTTTTGTGATCCAATACATAATATGGTACATTTATCATAATTTGGTTTTAATCTAGAGAGGATAGCAAAAGTATCTAGATCCTCTAAGAGGCCGTGGAGAGACTCCAATTGTGGTTTTAAAATAAAACATGAATCATCAGCGTACAATGACACCTTAGTTTTTAGGCCACGGATTTCTAATCCCTTAATATTATTGTTTGATCTAATCTTAGCAGCTAACATTTCGATGGCAATAATAAATAGATATGCCGATAGTGGACAACCTTGTTTTACTCCTCTAGACAGTTTAAAACTTTCTGAGATGTAGCTATTATTTATTATTTTACACCTAGAGTTACTATACATAACGTTAACCCATTTTATAAGAGATTCCCCAAAATTGAAATATTCTAGGCATTTATATATAAACTCCAGTTGTACTTTATCAAAAGCCTTTTCAAAATCAGCTATGAAAACCAGGCCTGGTGTCCCCGATATTTCATAGTGTTTTATTGTTTCCAGTACTTGTCTTATATTATCTCCAATGTATCGTCCATGTAAAAAAACCTGTCTGATCAGGATGAATAATATCTGACAATACTTTTTTTATTCTATGTGCCAAGCATTTTTCTAGGATTTTTGCATCACAACACTGAAGTGTAAGAGGTCTCCAATTTTTTTTATGGACTGGATCTTTATATATACCACTTGGGTCCTGTTTCAGTAATAATGATATCAGACCTTCTTGTTGCATGTCTGATAATCTACCATTTATATAGGAGTGGTTAAAACAAGCCAATAATGGTCCTCTGAGTATACCAAAAAACGTTTTGTATACTTCCACTGGTATGCCATCCAGCCCTGGAGTTTTCCCATCGTTAAAGGCCCCAATTGCAATTATTCCTTCTCTTTTAGCCAGGTAAATACTGATTGTCTTTTCTTATTATCTGCTAGGCCATTAGAATTGTAACTGGCTCTACTTATTTCACCACCTATCATAATGAGACACAACTTTCAATTATTTTTATCAAAATACATGTTTGTAAACGTGCCATTAAAATGTAACATGATGATTGAGTGTCTATATAGCTGTACCATGATCTTTGCATTTCTACTAAGTAATCCTCCAATTGGTCCCTACTATTCCACCCGCTAAAAGCCCTCCTCATCCTGAGTTGGGTTGTCATCCCAATGCCCTGCAGACCACCCTCGACCCCCTGTATGCCATAACCCATAACCGACTGGGATCCATCCTTTGAAAAGAGCACACAGTGCCATTTACCGAATTGAAGTAGATTAACTGCCAAATGCATTTCCATCGTCCTCACCTCAATTTGTATTATATATAGCTGTGGATCATCCTCTATTGTCCCTAACGTCTTTTACTCCTTCGCAACAGTTGTTGGATACACACATACACCCACACACACTCAACCCATACCCCCACACAACCATAAGCTCACTTACTCAACAATTGCACCACCCCAGAGCCCAACTCAAGAAAGGTCTTGATTTACAAATGCACTTGCAGTTGCAGCTGCAGGAGAAGGCCTGCAAGGCCGCACAAAAAATAGGCACAAATTTAGAGATTTTATTTACCATTGTCACATCCTAGATGATAGAGGTCAAATGTACACCTTTTCCCTGAAACACCCACAATACGGTTACCAATATTGACCATATTCCCAAGCATCCCATGCAGTCCTACTTGATTCTGTGCCACTAGGGTCACAATAATATACCCCCTCTCTGAATGTTCGAGTGTGACCCCCTCCCCATAGGTTACTTCAGCTTGTGTTGCCAGTACTGCCACTGCCTGGGTGGGGGCACCCCACCGGAATCCCCACCGGCTAGGTACAAGGTCATCAAGGTTCTCATTAGCAGCTTTGAGAATTTCCTTGTATATTATGCTCACCCTTTAGGGGGCTTTGGCTATATTGAAGAAACACTGAACCAAACATCTTGGTTAGATGTAAAATTGTGAGACTAAAATTTTCTCGGCTAAAACGTCAACATTTATGACAGATTTCTTTAGTTATCTTAGATTCATTTGGACTATTTTGAGGACAAACATTACTATTGCCAATTTCTTCTCATTTTTCAAGCGAAGGTCTTTTAAGGGAGTATGCGAGCGCACTCGTTCGGTTCACCTAGCCGAGTTCGGCTAGGCACCAGCCGAACCAAAGCATGTGGAAGGCTTAAGACTGATGCATTAGAATTCCAAAACGGATGTGTCTGGGCCCATTTGCATGTGAACCGTTGGGTGCTTATGTGATGGCTGTCGGAGGTAATAGTCGGAGACTGATGGATGCAGAGGTGGGGCGGGAGGGTGTCGTGGGGCTGGCCGCTGTCTGCCAGACACACCGATGCACGGGGCGTGCCCGTTCAACAGGAGCCTTGACATCTGTCATAAGGCGATCAAGGGCAGCCATTGAAACACCAGGCATCTGCCACAGGAAACTGTCGACGTCTGCCAACCCCTGGTCACAGGCTAATGGGGAGAGACAATGAGAATGAGATGCCAGAGAGCAACAATAAACTACTTTGCATCTCACAGCCAGATTCACACTTTTTACATGCCATGTTACCATAGGGCTGTTCTGACTCTTTGAGCTCCACTTTCTCTCAATGTGTTCCGTTCAATGGCTTT
Source organism: Oncorhynchus kisutch (assembly GCF_002021735.2). Classification (NCBI taxonomy): domain Eukaryota; kingdom Metazoa; phylum Chordata; class Actinopteri; order Salmoniformes; family Salmonidae; genus Oncorhynchus; species Oncorhynchus kisutch. The sequence goes on from NC_034186.2 coordinate 31,221,951, forward strand.
GTGTGCAAATTTGTTTTATCTTGATCTGGTGGGGAAACTTTATGGGAAAATTAAATAAATTTAAAAAAAGAACTTGTTGTGCTGTAAGAAATGCTATTACTCTATACTACCTTGTTCTATTCCTGTTGTGAGAGAAAAAGTGGATACCTATCAATATTTTCTACAAGATGTATTAAAGGATACAATGGGGAATAGATGTTTTTGGCTATTGATGTGGCTATATGTGGAATTGCAATGACCCTGTGCCATTTATGAAAGGGGAATATCCAACTGAGACCACTTCTGCCTACAAATGCCACAGTCCACCTCATCAAAGGACTGCGTGGGGAGGCCTAATCTAACAGTGCCTCCCCCCATTTCCACAACCCCAGTCCCCCCATTTCCACAACCCCAGTCCCCCCACTGACACAACCCTAGTCCCCCCCACTGCTACAACCCTAGTCCCCCCACTGCTACAACCGTAGTCCCCCCACTGCTACAACCCTAGTCCCCCCACTGCCACAACCCCAGTGCCACAACTCCAGTCCCCCCCAGTGCCACAACCCCAGTCCCCCTCACTGCAACAACCCCAGTCCCCCTCACTGCAACAACCCCAGTCCCCCTCACTGCAACAACCCCAGTCCCCCTCACTGCAACAACCCCAGTCCCCCCCACTGCAACAACCCCAGTCCCCCCCCACTGCAACAACCCCAGTCCCCCCCCACTGCAACAACCCCAGTCCCCCCCCACTGCAACAACCCCAGTCCCCCCCCACTGCAACAACCCCAGTCCCCCCCCACTGCAACAACCCCAGTCCCCCCGCACTGCCACAACCCCCAGTACCCCCGCACTGCCACAACCCCCAGTCCCCCCGCACTGCCACAACCCTAGTCCCCCGCACTGCCACAACCCCAGTCCCCCGCACTGCCACAACCCCAGTCCCCCACACTGCCACAACCCCAGTCCCCCACACTGCCACAACCCCAGTCCCCCTCACTGCAACAACCCCAGTCCCCCCTCACTGCAATAACCCCAGTCCCCCCCACTGCAACAACCCCAGCATAGTGGGAGGCCAATGCTGGGAACACTGTATGCAGCAAGGCACTAAAGTAATACTGAAGAAAAAAAAACACGACAACATAATACACTTTTTGGCTTAAATGCAAAGCCTTATGCTTGGGGCAAATCCAACACACCATTGAGTAACTGCCTCCTTATTTTCAAGCATGGTGGTGGCTGCATCATGGCATGGGTATGCTTGACATCGGCAAATAGTGGGGATAAAATGTTTTTCAGGATAAAAAGAAACGTAATGGAGCTAACCACAGGCAAAATCCTAGAAAACCTGTTTCAGTCTGCTTTACACAGGACAATAACCTACAACACAAGGCCAATTCTACACTGGAGTTGCTTACCAAGAAGACAGTGAATGTTCGTGAGTGGCCAAGTTACAGTTTTGACTTAAATCTGCTTGAAATTCTATGGCAAGACTTGAACATTGCTGTCTAGCCATGATCCCCAACATCTTGACAGAGCTTGAAGAATTATGAAAAAAATGATGGGCTAATATTGCGCAATACAAGTGTCTAAAGCTCTTAGAGACTCAGCTGTAATCGCTGCCAAAGGTGTTTCTAACTTGTATTGACTCAGGGACCTTCAAGTGAAGGTCTTTTAAGAGAGTATGTGAGCACATTCGTTTGGTTTGGCTAGCCGAGTTCGGCTAGACGCCAGCCAAACTGAAGCATGCTGACGCCTTAATAAATGCATTTATATATTGTATGCTATTGGAAAAATTATATTTTGGTTGTGTTTATGAAGGTCTTGGGCAACATCAAAATACGGAAAAAAATGTATTTCAAAGAATACAATAGCATTTTCATTCGTTTATGTTACCGTAGGCTATCCATTGCCGCATGCTCACTGTGGAGCGCATTGGAACGGTGGTTACTCTTAGAAAAAGTTATATTTTGAAATAGAGCTCATCTCTTCAATTTGTATAGTTATTTGTCAATGTTAAGGGTTTTGGAATCCTCAGAATTTGCTCTTTCTGATACTGTATAGAAATCAAAACGTCTTACCTGTTGTGACTCTAAAGGAGGAGTAGAAAAAGTTACGTGTTCTCTTAAAACTGCTGATATCACATTTGGTTTGTGTTATCACAATTCTTACAACATATGTGTGTTAAATAGACATATTTAGGAAAAGTCAAGGATGGAGGGGGGCATGATTTTAAAAATGGCAGAGATATTTGAATTATTATGTCATATTGAGTCAAAATGACTCACTCGGCTCTTCTAGTGTTACATTGTGTGTGAAACAGTGAGGGAACTATGGTCAAGATGAATTCCCAGACTTGGGAGAAGACTAATAGGCTACATTTAACATTGCTGTCACTCTTAATAGTGATAGGCCTATTAATAGGCCTATTGTTACTTTGCTTGCAGTCACTAACCCAGTGTTATCAACAAATTAGGTGGTGATACTGTTGATATTTTGAATAATAAAACTCCCTCTTGATTCATGGTTGAATAAAGTTTATTCCGTTGTTCCCAGCTGGAGCTGTTAGGCCTACATTAGGTAGACTAGTTACTGTAAGCCTATTGGTTTTAAGCTGTTTAATACTGCACTAATCATTTAACTCTGGTCATGTTTTAAGTAATTAAGCTCTTGTGGCCAAATATTTAAGGGACAAGCACAGCATGAGTACCTCAGTATTCTAATACCTTGTTTAATCAAGGCTCAGTAAAACTTTCGAAAGGCTTTTTAAACCCATATGAAAGAATGAATACAACTCGGTGAGCTTACTGAGACAAACATGACAGTTTTTTTGGCCATAAGTGGTCAAGATGCTTTTAAAAGAGCTTCCATTTGCTTTTCATCATGACAACAAAGCAGGCTCAAAAGTAGCAATCTTCTTTTGACATTGACAGATATGAAATATATACAGTGCATTGGGAAAGTATTCAGACCCCTTGAATTTTCCACATTTTGTTACAACCTTATTCTAAAATAGATTAAAATGTTTTTTCCCCTTATCAATCTACACACAATACCCCATAATATATTTTTTCCAAATTTATAAAAAAAAAAAAAAAGATTTCACATTTACATAAGTATTCAGACCTTTTACTCAGTACCTTGTTGAAGCACCTTTGGCAGAGATTATAGCCTTGAGTCTTCTTGGGTATGACACCTATATTTGGGGAGCTTCTCCCATTACTCTCTGCAGATCCTCTTAAGCTCTGTCAGGTTGGATGGGGAGCATTTGCTGCACAGCTATTTTCAGGTCTCTTCAGAGATGTTAGATCGGGTGCAAGTCCGGGATCTGGCTGGGCCACTCAAGGACATTGAGTCTTGTCATGAAGCCACTCCTGCGTTATCTTGGCTGTGTGCTTAGGGTCGTTGTCCTTTTGGAAGGTGAACCTTTGACCCAGACTGAGGCCCTGAGCGCTCTGGAGCAGGTTTTCATCAAGGACCTCTCTGTACTTTAATCCATTCATCTTTCCCTCGATTAGTCTCCCAGTCACTGCCGCTGAAAAACATCCCCACAGCATGACACTGCCACCACTATGCTTCACCGTAGGGATGGTGCCAGATTTCCTCCAGATGTGATGCTTGACATTCAGGCCAAAGAGTTCAATCTTGGTTTCATCAGACCAAAGAATCTTGTTTCTCATGGCCTGAGAGTCTTTAGGTGCCTTTTGGAAAACTCCAAGAGGTCTGTCATGTGCCTTTTACTGAAGAGTGGCTTCTGTCTGGCCACTACCATAAAGGCCTGTTTGGTGGAGTGCTGCAGAGATGGTTGTCCTTCTGGAAGGTTCTCCCATCTCCACAGAGAAACTCTAGAGCTCTGTCAGAGTGACCATTGGGTTCTTGGTCACCTCCCTGACCAAGGCCCTTCTCCCTCGATTGCTCAGTTTGGCCGGGCGGCCAGCTCTAGGAAGAGTCTTGGTGGTTCCAAACGTCTAACATTTAAGAATGATGGAGACCACTGTGTTCAAATCATATCACATTTTATTTGTCACATGCACGAATACAACCAACAATGCAGTTTTAAGAAAATAACTAAAAAAGTAGGAGATAAGAATAACAAATAATTAAAGAGCAGCAGTAAATAGCAATATCGGGGCTTTATACAGGGGATACCGGTACAGAGTCAATGTGCGAGGGCACCGGTGTCGAGGTATTGGGGTAATATGTACATGTAGTTAGAGCTATTAAAGTGACTATGCATCGATAATAACAGTAGAGTAGCAGCAGCGTAGAAGAAGGGGACCTTCAATGCTGCAGAAACATTTTGGTACCCTTCCCCAGATCTGTGCCTCAGCACAAGAGAGAGAGAGAAATGGGGAATAGATTACATTTGCTGTATATATCAGTGAAAAAGTCACACTTTTGAAAATATTTTTAATATTTCTTCCAACCCGGAAGTCAGCCGCACCAATGTGTCGGAGGAAACACTCTGCACTTGGCGACCTGGTTAGCGTGCACTGTGCCCGGCCCGCCACAGGAGTCGCTTGTGTGCGATGAGACAAGGATATCCCTACCTACTGGTTGTGCTACTGGGGGCTAGGTTGTGTTCCCCTGTGAGAGACCGCAATCAGATAAGAACCCATTGCCAAGTGCAGGGATCCATCGTAGACCTGAAGGTGCAGTAATAAGAGGAGATAGAGCACTGTATTTTGATTGTGTTACAGCAAGCAGTTTATGCCAGGTGATAAATGCTAGCGTTGAGGGAGCTGACATAGCTGGAGCACCTTGTGAGCTGCTGGCCCATTCTGACACCCTCCATCAGTATTAGTTTGATCAGAGTTGGGAGAGATGGGGTGATGGACAGTGTGTAATGTTTAGGAGATGTCAGCCAGTGAGTTAATGTTATGTGAATGGCCCCGGGCCATTGTTATCCAAATGGGACTTTTTATTGGAAGCCCTCCCACTTCTTGATATATCTCCCAAGTGAACTTCACCGCTCTGTAGTTAAGTGGATCGAAGCCAGTGTACAGCTCATGCGTGGGCGTGTGGAGTCAGCCTCTTCTCAACAGGTCTGTGGGCTTTTTAACATTCTGCTCATCCACCCCCGAGCTGCATGAGGAAGAGCTTGCAGACAATTGAACCGGCTGACTTCTGATCTCTCCTGTTTCCTTAGAGGAATATAGGATTTCCCTGGGAGGGGTCGGGCTCAAGCTATGACATGACTCATCTCTTTGCAGTGTGATTCTCTGATTTTTACCATCGCAGAGCTCCCCACCACCAGCCCAGCAAAATCCACCACTAGCAATAGCAGCAGATAATCACATCTTTCCTTTGTTTATTCTCTTGACTACTCCTCTCTCTATGGAGGAGCTCTCCTCCTCCAGATTGTCGTTGCATTACAAATGGATGTGAAACTGTGATGAGAGGATGCAGCCATAGAACTGGCATTCTCAGTTGTTTGTGTGTTGTGTTTGCGTAAGCTCAGAGAGTGTGCCATATTTTCCTCTGCTTTTCTTTCCAAGGTGTTGACCTTCTGGACAATGCTGTCTGCCAACGGGCCCCCTTGTGTTCACTTATTTGTTGGACTGATAGAGCAAAGAATTACTAAGCATCCTTTTTTCTCCAGAGCAAATAAAAAAATCTGTGTGTGTAATGTAATTCAGCGCATGGCATCCAGGCTTTTTCTAGTTGGGAGCATGCTGAATGGCAGAGTGGCTCAACCCACAGATGCTGCTGGGAGCTCCCAGGTTGAGGGGAAGAGAAGGAGATAACTTCTGTCTATAACAGCTCTCATTATGTGAGCTGAAGCAAGTGAGAAAGCAGCATAGATCCGCCACAATATAGCACTACCTTTTAGACAGGGATTTATTGTGTTTTGCACTCAAACGTATGTTTTATTGATAATTCTCTTCACGTCCAGAATTCTGTCAGCTGTAATTAGCATTTCATTTTTTCAGCACTCAGCAGCTTTCAAGTAAAAATAGACAGCCCTCTTAATAACTGAGCAAACAAATTAAGAGTTGGAGAAAGGAAAAGTAGAACAAAAACAGTGACAAAAGTTAGAGGTAGCCAGCCTTGGACAAGGGTTTTATGAAAGAAAAAAAACATACACACTAAGTGTTCTGTAAGTAGCAGTGCTCCATTTTCAGTTGGTGGGGCAATTTTTATTTTGTACAAAATCTTTTCTGTGAGCATCTGATGCTACAAAATAGTAAATTCTATTTGGAGATGTCTCCAGCTCCATCAGGGCTCATGTTAGCGGTAATTGCTCTGTCAATCACAGCAAGTCCTGCTGCGCTCTGGACCATTTAAGCCCTGGGTAAGGGAGGCTGGCCTCAGTGGGGGAGACAGACAGACAGACAGCGTCTCAGGTCTCCCCTCTGCGTCTCTCCTCTCCCCTGCCCATCCGTCTCAAACATCCTGCTCTCCGATCACTACTGGCCACAGCAACTACCTTTGTCTTTATCACAGCCCAGACACAGTCGACAGTCCTAAATGTATGGACATTTAAAAATAGTTTTAAAAAATAAATAAAAAAATGCTCTTCAGGTCTCTCACGAGTATGTGGAGTATCTCATTTACTAACAATAAGGTAGTGTACCATATTAGCTAGTTATGTTTTCACTCTAACTTGTCCTTGAAAAGTAGCTTGTTTAATTTTGTTTTTATATTTTCAGCAAAAAAGTTATGGAAGTTTCAATGAACATCAAACAGTGGCGGTCGCTGACTGGAGGGGTGGGGGTGGGAGGGGTTGGAGTTGTCAACAAAGCAGCATGGCAGAAATATGATGCCAAGGTTTCGAATTAGCGGTAGTTTCTTTGAGAAGATAATAAAGTGCTCTGTGCATTTGAACAACAGCATTAATACACCTATTTCACTTTTGCGTGTCAGAAACCGGATGACCACTGCTGCACATGCTGCCACTGTTTTGAACAGATTAGTTATACTATTTAGAATGAGCAGCCAGCTCATGAACGACTGAGTGCACCAGGGAGAACGCAACAAGCATGCAGATGCAATAAGTGAAAACACATTATCTATCTGGGGATAGCTAGCATAATGTCTCAAAGCATGATAGCCAGTTAACTTTGATAACTTCATATTTCCCAGTTAGTCAGATATTAGTTTAGATAGACTTGAAATTGGGTAAGGGGAAAGGGGATACCTGGTCAGTTCAACTGAATGCATTCAATTAACATGTCTTCCGCATTTAACCTAACCCTTCTGAATCAGAGAGGTGCTGGGGGCTGCCTTGATCGACGTCCTTTCTCTGCTACCGCTTGTGGAGCAGGTTGAGAGCTTCAAATTCCTTGGTGTCCACATCAACAACAAACTAGATTGGTCCAAACACTCCAAGACAGTCGTGAAGAGGGCACGACAAAGCCTATTCCCCCTCAGGAAACTAAAAAGATTTGGCATGGGTTCTGAGATCCTCAAAAGGTTCTACAGCTGCAACATTGAGAGCATCCTGACCGGTTGCATCACTGCCTGGTACGGCAATTGCTCGGGCCTCCGGCCGCAAGGCACTTCAGAGGGTAGTGCGTACGGCCGGGTACATCACTGGGGCTAAGCTGCCTGCCATCCAGGACCTCTACACCAGGCGGTGTCGAGGAAGGCCCTAAAAATTGTCAAAGACCCCAGCCACCCCCAGTCATAGACTGTTCTCTCTACTACTGCATGGCAAGCATTACCGGAGTGCCAAGTCTAGGACAAAAGGCTTCTCAACAGTTTTTACCCCCAAGCCATAAGACTAATGAACATGTAATCAAATGGCTACCCGGACTCTTTGCATTGTGTGCCCCCCCAACCCCTCTTTTCACTGCTGCTACTCTCTGTTTAACATATATGCATAGTCACATTAACTATACATTCATGTACATGCTACCTAAATTGGCCCGACCAACCAGTGCTTCCGCACATTGGCTAACCGGGTTATCTGCATTGAGTCCCACCACCCGCCAACCCCTCTTTTTACGCTACTGCTACTCTCTGTTCATCATATATGCATAGTCACTTTAACCATACCTACATGTACATACTACCTCAATAAGCCTGACTAACAGGTGTCTGTATATAGCCTTGCAACTATTTTTTCATGTCTTTTTACAGTTTTTATCTCTGGGACCCACAGGATTACAAATCAGAGCAAGATTACTGAATGTAAGCCCATTATTTACCTTCAGAGGTGAATGTATCAAACCAAGTGCTGTGATGAAAGTTTTTTGTTGTTGTGTACTCTCATCAAACAATATCATGGTATTTTTTTCACTGTAATAGCTACTGTAAATTGGACAGTGCAGTTAGATTAACAAGAATTTAAGCTTTATGCACATATAAGACATGTTTATGTCCTGGAAGGTTGGATGTTACTTACAACGTCATTCTAGTCACATTAGCACGTTAGCAACAACCGTCTAGGGATAGGGACACCAATCCAGTAGAGTCTAACTAGCTAGCAAGCTACCAGCTAGTTATAGCTAGTTAGCTAGCTGCTTATCAAAGGTTATCAACTGGTTAATTTGACCAACAAATTGACCCGACTATTTATACATTTTTCTTCTCAAAATGAATGTAGCTGACTGTTTAATTTGATATGCTCTGTGATACACCCGGTTTTATGCAATACAAAAAAAAATTGTCCTACCAGAGAAGGTTCTAGCTAGTGTACTGTATCCCTCTGTCCTTTGACTCTTGTTGGATGTAATAATATATGCCATTTAGCAGACGATTTACATGCGTGCATACATTTTAGGTATGGATGGTCCCAGGAATGGAACCCACTACTCTGGCGTTATACAATTCATTCCACAGGTGTTCGATGGGTTTGAGGTCAGGGCACTGGGTAAGCCAGTCAAGTTCTGTATGGACCTCGCTTCGTTCACGGGGGCATTGTCATGCTGAAACAGGAAAGGGCCTTCCCCAAACTCTTGCAGCAAAGTTAGAAGCACAGAATCGTCTAGAATGTAATTGTATGCTGTAGCGTTAAGATTTCTCTTCACTAGAACTAAGGGGCCCGAACCATGAAAAACAGCCCCAGACCATTATTCCTCCTCCATCAAAATTTACAGTAGACACTATGCATTCGGGCAGGTAGCGTTCTCCTGGCATCCACCAACCCAGATTCGTCCGTCGACTGCCAGATAGTGAGGCGTGATTCATCACTCCAGGGAACACGTTTCCACTGCTCCACCACCTTAGCCGACGCTTGGCAACTCGGTAGTGAGTGTTGCAACCGAGGACAGACTATTTTTACGCGCTACACACTTCAGCACTCGGCGGTTCCGTTCTGTGAGCTTGTGTGGCCTACCACTTTGCGGCTGAGATGTTGTTGCTCCTAGACATTTCCACTTCACAATAACAGCACTTAAAGATGACCGGGGCAGCTCTTGCAGGACAGAAATTTGACAAACTGACTTGTTGGAAAGGTGGCATCCTATGACGGTACCACGTTGAAAGTCACAGAGCTCTTCAGTAATGCCATGCTACTGCCAATTTTTGTCGATGGAGATTGCATGGCTGTGTGCTCAATTGTATACACCTGTCAGCAATGGGTGTGGCTGAAATAGCCGAATCCAGTGTGTCCACACACTTTTGTATATATAGTGTATATTTTTTGGGGGGAGGTGACCAATCACAAAATGGGCGGGCCGCGACTAACTTCAAATCTATTATGCATTCATGGCATGCACAAACAAAGCACTATATTACGTGGCTCTTATTATATCCCATATAAAGTCTTAAATACAGGCATTCTTAATATAAAATAGTTTGTAGAAAGGGTTACACCGTTATGCTTCCTTTGGAATGTTTTTAAAGAAGTGGCTGCTTTGTTACATATTTGTTTAGAGAATTTGACAATGTAAAAATATATAAATAAAGTCAAAGTTGAATGAAGTACTTGGCAGAGAAGCCCAGGACTCATTTGGTAATGGTCTTTGATTGCACTGGGAAGGGCCATATGAATTCTTAATGAAAAGTCATTTCTGATGTAAGAGCCTAGAGGATGCATTAGGCTGATTTGATATATATATTTTTTTGACTAAATGTTTAAGTTGTTTTGATTCAACAACCTTGAATATTGATTAAGGTATTCTTATTGTTTTGTTTTTGTTATTAAGTGTATGACCTCCTCTCTTCAATGTTACTGGTGTCCTCGGGAGCGGTTTGAGTGTGCTGAGGGTCTCCATGAGAGGTAAACTCTAGCCCTACTGAACACCAAAGGAGCAGTCTGTGTTTGCTAGGCAGGCACATTGTGTACCACAGAGAGGTAGTCTCCAACACACATAGAGCTCAATCACCAACCACAGAGGGAGGGAGAACGCTTGGCCACGGAACCTAGGAGACCCTCTCTGAAATGACACAGCATGCAGATCAACCGCATTAACTCCTATCAATCCCTACTGTCCAAGAACAAAACAAACTATTTTCAAATTCGCCCACTGCAAACCTGTCTGGAAGTAAACAGTTGGTGTTTAATGGTAGCCAGGACAAATGATTTCCTCCTGAAGAGTACAATAGCAGAATCACGAGAGAATTCAGACATTTTAAAAGAACGATAGAAGATAGACAGGAAAGGTTGCAGGGACTACTTTGATTCCCAACTCCGGGAGTCTGTCACTTGCCGCGCTGCTAAGCCACTCACACAATTAACCGTGTGGCATGCTTTTAATATTAGGCCCTTTAATTGTCTACAAATTAAGAGTGATGTAAAATAGCTAAGAGCTTGTGCTAATTAATAAGGGAATTGAATGCTTGTTAATTAAGGGCAAACAGGACAAGGACCGGCTCTGGTAATTTGAGCTATAATGCCAGGCCTAACGACTCATTTTCAAACAGTCGTGATTCATAAAAAAAAAGGTCAAACAGCCCGTTCTGCTCCTGATGACCCCCGACCTCCAACCCCCCCCATGTGAGCACAATATCTACTTACAGTAAATTGTGTATTTAAGTTGCATGTGCTCACATCTCTTGGTGCATGCATTCTGAATACTTTCATGTTTTGTTTAAATTGTTTTCTAACCTCCCTTACCCCATTTGGATATTCAACATTTTGCACAGTGGAGCCCATATAATTTATTTGACAACCCATGGATTCTGTAGGATTTTAAATTAAAACCTGAAATATAGGATTTTCAGTCAACATCATCTGTGTGATAAGGGATATGGACAAAATGTTCTAGTGAAAAGAAAGGAAAGAGGAAAATAGGAGGAAAGTACTGACATATAATTGTGTGTCACGAGTTCGATGAAGGAACATGGAAAGGGATATCAATCTGAGAGAATATTTAAAAAATAATATATTTGATGTGGCAATATTAGAGTTCAGTGGCACTACCTAAAATGTAAGTACCAGTCATGTACCAGGGTGATTTCTTGTACTGCAACCTGGGTTTAGCAGACTTTAGGCTTTGTCAAAAAGAAATGACAGAATTATATTTATTAGATGGAATGGCACCTCATTCTATTTTCAGCTTCCAATTCCATTCACATGTGTATTACATTAGGAAAAATAGGAAATGGAGAGCAAGTGGGGGCTCCAATGGGAATAATCTATGGAGCTCTGTTGTTCAGAGGAACTCATTAGCATTCATGAAGAGATGAGGATTATTTGAGAAATAATGTGTGAAAATGTAACAAATAGATTAATAGCCTTCCAATGAGGATAACAGGGTGCAATTGTGTGTGCTTGTGTGTGCTTGTGCAGGGGCGTCTTGCACCCCATAAATCTGAGGGGGCACAAAGTACGTGAGGATGGCTGGGGGGTGATACATCCGTAAATGTGAGAAATGCATTTTTCAAACACCTGAAACAGATTTTTCTAGCAATCTAGAGCCATAATCTTAATTCTATGTAAAAAAAAAGAAATAAAAAAAGGTATATTTTCTGCATATCTAAGCATACTTCTTGAGCTGTCAGTAACTGGTGGTTACTTTTCTAAAGAAACTAAATATGCTTCCCTCCACCATGATATCTGTTTCGGAAAGTATTCAGACCCCTTTACTTTTTCCACATTTTGTTACGTTACAGCCTTATTCAAAAATTGATTAAATCATTTTTGTGCATTGTTTTTTGTGTGAAGCGCTTCCACTTGCTCTTCATCATGAGAACAAAGCAGGCTCAAAATTAGCAATCTTCCTTTAACATTGACAGATATGAAATAAACACAGTGCATTGGGAAAGTATTCAGACCCTTTCACCTTTTCCACATTTTGTTATGTGACAACCTTATTCTGAAATGTATTCAAATGTTTTTTTTCTCCTTATCAATCTACTCACAATACCCCATAATGACAAAGCAAAAAAACGTTTTTGCAAATGAATATAAAAATAAATAAATGAAATATCACATTTACATAAGTATTCAGACCTTTACTGAGTACTTTGTTGAAGAACCTTTGGCAGTGATTACAGCCTCGAGTCTTCTTGGGAATGACGCTACAAGCTTGGCACAGCTGATTTGGGGAGTTTCTCACATTCTTCTCCGCAGATCCTCTCAAACTCTGTCAGGTTGGATGGGGAGTGTTGCTGCACAGCTATTTTCAGGTCTCTCCAGAGATGTTCGATCGATCGGGTTCAAGTCCAGGTCTGGCCGGGCCACTCAAGGACATTCAGAGACTTGTCCCGAAGCCACTCCTGCATTGTCTCGGGTGTGTGCTTAGGGTCGTTGTCCTGTTGGAAGGTGAACCTTCGCTCCAGTCTGAGGTTCTGAGCACTCTGGAGCAGGTTTTCATCAAGGATCTCTCTGTACTTTGCTCCGTTTATCTTTCCCTGGTTCCTGACTAGTCTCTCAGTCCCTGCCACTGAATAACATCCCTACAGCATGATGCTGCCCCCACCATGCTTCACCGTAGGGATGGTGCCAGGTTTCCTCCATACGTGACGCTTGGCATTTCATCAGACCAGAGAATCTTGTTTCTCATGGTCTGAGAGTCCTTTAGGTGCTTTTTGGCAAACTCCAAGTGGGCTGTCATGTGCCTTTTACTGAGGTCTGGCCACTCTACCATAAAGGCCTGATTGGTGGAGTGCTGCAGATATGGTTGTCCCTCCTGAAGGTTCTCCCATCTTCACGGAGGAACTTTGTAGCTCTGTCAGAATGACAATTGGGTTCTTGGTCTCTGTCTCTGTCTCAATTCATTCGGATTTTGCTCTGACATGCACTGTCAACTTTGGGAACTTATATGGACAGGTGTGTGCCTTTCCAAATCAATTTAATTGACTACAGGTGGACTCCAATCAAGTTGTAGAAAAATGTCATGGATGATCAATGGAAACAGGATGCACCTGAGCTCAATTTTGAGTCTCATAGCAGAGTCTGAATACTTCTGTAAATAAGGTATTTCTGTTTTTGCTTTGACATTTTTGGGTTGTGTGTAGAATGATGAGGATTTATAATTTAAAAAAATCAATTTTAGAACAAGGCTGTAACGTAACAAAATGTGGAAAAAGTCAAGGGGTCTGAATACTTTCCGAATACCCTATTCTTTCAAACAGGGCAAATCTGAGGGGGCACGTGTCCCTCTGCCCCCTATGGGCATGACACCTCTCTGTGTGTGTGTGTGTGTAAGAGAGAGAGAGAGAGAGAACAAGAAGCAAGGGTGGTGCAGAGACAGCTTGCTCCTGGCTCTCCATTCAACCCGAAAATGACTTACCTGGACAGTTTTATGTTTGCCTGGAGGAGAATTAAAACTGATTTCATTTCCCATTTTAGAGTATAGCTGTTCGTGTCACCACAGTACTTTCTGAAAGCAGTCTAATCTAAATGCTTTTGTCAGGGGAGATTTTGTAGATTGCAGCAGCCAGAGCTACAAATTGGTTGTGTCATCTTATAATGAACTATATGAGTGTTGCCGTTTCTGCAGCCAATAGTTCCATGAATACTGCAAGTCAGTCCTCCATTTAGCAACCTCACTACCTGCTTTCCCGACTCCCATTGTTCCTGCTGCAACCTAATAGTATAAGGAGCGTGAAATGTTGGGAGAGTATCACAGGCCACATGCGAAAGCTCATCCAAACGTATTATACACATGCCTTTTTTGAGCCTGGCAGGAGTTGCAGTAATTACTGGCCAGGCCTGCATGTTGTGGAGAAATAAGGCGGGTGTGCAGTTGATACGGGTTGCGATGCTGTGCAGGGGTTTATTGGGGCGTGCTCAGCACAGTGGTGAGGTGACCTTTGACCTGAGTGGGGAGATTATGGGTATCTCAGCGATTTCACAAAGCTCTCCTGTCAGCCACTGACAGGACACATTAGGACACTCCGAAGGGTTTGTTGATATCTGTATTCTGTTCTGCAAAGACTTGATGTTATTTCTCGGCAGCGTACAAGAGAGCGTGGCAAATTCAAGCAGCTCTGCTAAGTCAACAGCTTGACTAGAGGAGCCCAGACAGATGCTTCTGCTGCATGTATCAGCACAGAGCAGGCCTGGAAACCATTTTCCTCCCGTTTGAAGATGGGTCCTTGAAGAAATCCTCCTCGTACTAATTGCATTCTCTCCTCGTACTCTCTCTCTCTCTCTCTCTCTCTCTCTCTCTCTCTCTCTCTCTCTCTCTCTCTCTCTCTCTCTCTCTCTCTCTCTCTCTCTCTCTCTCTCTCTCTCTCTCTCTCTCTCTCTCTCTCTCTCTCTCTCTCTCTCTCTCTCCTTCTAGTCCTCTATTCTTCTTGTCCTTTCTCCTTCTATTTCTCCTCCTCTCCTCTTCTGCCAGCCATCCACTAAAGTATCCCTCCTCAGACCACAGGCCCTGCTGAGCATTTTACTCTCCATTTAATTAGCTGTCATCCCAGGAGCTTTAAGGGCACAGAAATGTATTTGAATGCACAGCTCTCAAATATTTAAATATATAAACAACATATACACTATGTGATAAGTTCTTGATATTCGTCCATGTGACAACGGTTTTCATTCATGTGTTGTGTACGATTTTGTATTTAAATGGATATTTTGGTCTTGCTCTGGTGCTCCTCTGTGTCAGAAATGTGAATGAGTAAATGGAGTGTGAAGACTGGGGGATTGGGCTGTCTCACAAATCAGAGCTGGGATTTAATTATTGCAGCACAGAAAGAATCAAATGTAGTCTGAAATAATAATGATGATTTATTCTGCAGTAGCACGGTTTGCTGTCCACGTACTGCCTTCCAGCACTCAGCTATAACCCATATATTGTGAAGAATCTATTTACATTTGTACATACTATTTTTGTTGTTGTTTATATTAAATGTAGCCTTTGAAGTTATGTTAATTTAATACATCTGAGTGTCTTGTGTCATATTTGTTGTAAAGGGTTACAGTATAATGTTCCTGTCATATTGTTGTACTTATCTCAGGCTGCAGTTTGCTTTATAATGCAAATAACAGCATTGGTCTTGTCATTCATTCAGAAAGGTAAAGAGAAAACAAGGCAGTCCTCACCACTCTGAGAGCTTGTTGAGATTGTAGGACTACAGCGTAGATTATTATGGATCTGAGGAAACAGCTAATCTGAATATAGATTGGTCCCATCTGTTTTGGGTTGGCACCACTCGTATGTCATTTGGTAAGCATCTAAGCATTTGGGGCTGCTAATGCAACAAAAGGCACATTAGAGGCTGAGGGAGAATTTGTCAGTATTTGACTGGAAGGGAAAGGTGGGGCATCATGAATATCTCCCAGAGTGTGCTGAGAATATCCAAGGGCCATTACTCTGAGCTACAGGACACCAGGATACCTATAAGTCATCATATAAAAGTCATAGTATCCTCTAATGTGGTTCATTAAATCCGATCTTCAGAGAGATAGGCAGCACTATATGTGATGAGGGGATACTAGTTTTATCATTGCATACAAATCTAGCCGTGGTTCTACAGCACGTGTATCAAATTTTATAAGACACTGTTAACTCTTCATAACGTGGACGGTGGTGATCAGTAAGACTAGAGCGCTTCAACATGGGAGTCATTCCAGGTTTTAAGGCCAGCCCGCCCTGTGAGCTCTCTGTATTGCAGGCCAATGTCACACTGTGTCACCGCTGCAGGGTCTCCTGTTCACCAAAACAAACATTATTACAGTTTCACTCTGCCACTGCTGAAATGAAGAGATATTAAATGTGGCTGACCCTCATGCCTGTGTTGGATTACACAGGGAATGGAAAGCTACAGACCCCTCTTAAACTTTATTATTGTATTGCATTTATTTCTCTCAACAGATTTCCCAGTGGAAATTAAATGAAAAAGCAATCGTTTTCCTTTTTATTACTGTCTCTTTGTTTTTGGCCTGTGAAGTAAATTGCCTTGCTTTGAGAGGACAGAAGTCACACTTTTACCCCATTTGAAATGGGAAAACAACAATAACAACAACAACGCCAAAAATATACAGGCTTCAAAGTGAATGTGTTGGAGAGTGGAATCTGGTGGCCTGTGTGGCAGCATGTATTCTGTAAAAGGTGCCAATCATTGCCTTGGTGAGCCCTACATTACTCAGACTTATTTGTGATTAGATGAATCAGTCCATAACCTTCATGTTTCCAGATAGCAGTGTGGTCATGGAGTTGAACAGAGGTTGTTTTGAAGAGATTAGGAGCAGAGTATCTGTCTGTGGGAGCCCTTGGGGCCCGGCCCAGCCATGCTGAGAGAGAGAGAGAAAGAGCATCAGAGTGATCATGCAGAACGACTCAATCATTTATTTATGACCTTAATTAGAGAGAATTACAAGGCTGCTCATGGCCATAGGTCACTCACTATTTTGTCTTTACACGTGTTCTTTAAAAAAAGCTTTTGACTTAATTCTCTGTTATTTGTACATCAATACAGTGGTTCATGTGGATAATTAGTTGCATTTCTAAACATTTGAATCTGGGAAAGATTCCATTCAAGAGGGAATATAACCCCAAAATGTAGTTTCATATTTTCTTTCCCAGTTTTTTGTTTTCTGAAAAGACCAAGTACAAAGTGTATTACAGTCCTTAAGAATAGTGAAATGTTTACTACCACTCACAGTATTATTTCATTAACATTTCCCATGAATTGCTACCATAAAACATCAACTATTCCACCCATCAGCATACAACATCCCTACTGTGTATTGCACATTCATTTCCCAAAGACTCAACACTAGCTTGCAGTCATCATAATTTGAGAAGACTGGGATAATGGTGAAAGTGTCCTGTAGACCTTGATCTACGTAATTATAACTTTGAAATGTAATTAAGGAGGCGGAGAAGGAAACAGATTCCATAATTTATTGAACAATGCAGCCCAATTTTCTCATGTTGATTCGGCACCTTGAATGACTAAATCACATCCATGCAATCAGTCTGCTAAAAAACAGAGCTTGTTTGGAAACATGACCAGTGCTTCCTAAAATAGGCTAAATGTGTTAATACCAAACATATCTTCTAGTTTAGACCCTCCCGATTAGAAACTAAATGCATTAGAGGTTAGTATTCAGACGGATTTGTGATTTCTCTCACTTGAATTGGAAACGATTTTGCCAGATCTTTTTCCAGGTACAACAAAAACTATTTGCTCTGGGTTTAGTATACGATTTAAGTTTTCAAGCGCACAACGATTGCAGTGTCCTCCACTTAAGTCAAATACATATTGATCAAAATCCAGTCAGTATCAGTAGTAGAATAAAGCACCACGCACAATGTGCCATGGCCCATGAAATAATGTCCCTTAAAGATAGAAGAGAATTCTCAAGCAGAATGTCAAATTAATATTTCAGTTTAATGCCTAACTTCCTCTTATTGCCCTTGCATATTCCACTGCTCTCCTCCTCCTGCCATATTAGAAGACCCTTTGTCGCTGATGTCTTTGTCTCTGATTGGTTCCATTAAAGTAACTGGTGGTCCAGTGAATTTTGCCGGGTTCACTCAATCAAAGAGTTACAAATCAACCCATTAGGTGATGCAGGGCCCCTGGCGAGTGTGTTTGAACAGGATCTGGAGCGTTTCTAGCCACCCGGCCCTGGCCCCCTAATGGCGTTTCTAATGATGTGTCCCTCCCAGCCTGCAGAGGCACAGTGTGCAGCCTTCTGTAGCACATCCTCCTCCGCTGCTCCTCTCTTCCATGCTTCTCACATCAGTCCTCTTCACTGGCGACTGCAGGGCACAGTGTCAGAAAGTTACACTGCTTTTGGCCTGTTTGCTCTTTCTCTCTTTGCATACATCTAAGATGCAGTACCTCATGTACCACGCCAAGGTAATTCATGGATGTCATGTTGTTGGAGACATGTGGTTGTACTGTGCTCTGTGTGTTGGTCTACCCTCTGTGTTGGTCTACCCTCTGTGTGTTGGTCTGCCCTCTCTGAGCCCAGACCTACCAGGGTCTGGCTGTGACTACCGTAGGATGAAAGGAGGGGTGGGAGGGGCCACAGCCAAGCGACTGATTACTGTGGAGCGCCTGCTGGTTAGGGGTCAAGTCAAGTTCACTTGAGAGACTCTAACTCCTCCAGCTCCTTGATGAGAGAGAAAATAAAATCTTCACCTCTCTATCACTTGAATAATGTTGGGAGGTGTTGACGCCTCCCTCTCTCCCTCCCCACCCACTGAGACATGTTTCATCAAATAGGCCCATCCGGGGTAGTACGTTAGGGGACCGATCCTCACCACTAATTCTTGCCATCAGTGTTTTGATTTCTCTCTGGTTCTGTGTGTTTTTCAATATATGAATGGGAACAGAAGTCATCATAATCACGCTTTCTTCCTTTCTTCACAGACAGAGCATACTCCCTCTAGAAGATCAATGTGGGAGTGTTAATTCTATCATTTAAGGAGGGGAAATTAGGAGAAAAATAATTTTGGGCAGTTTCCATTCAGCATAATGAAAGGGAAATATGTTATAATCAAATTAGACAGACACAGCAACATGATGATCAAGGAAATGGGATTAAATATCCCTCCTGTCATTGGTAAATTGTGAATCGTGTCTGATCAGGTTGCAGAGCTCTTCTCTGTGTGTTCTGATGTGCCAGATCTCTTAGAGGTCAAACAGAATAGAATAGTTCCCTCCTGTAGGCAAGACATGATGAAGACACTGGCCTACTGGTGCATGTTCTAGAGGGGTGAAATATCTAGGCCCCTCGCTGGACCTCCTGAAGGACATGTGATGTCATAGCCTAAGGGCACCCACTTCCCCACAAACATGTCTGACAGCTCTTTGCCTTTTGGAAAAGGGACTGTCATTTGGGCAAAGGCCTGAGATCGGGCTGTTTAAGTTGAACTGGTTCTCATTTGTCAGGACCTGTCAGTACTTTGGATATGTCTATCTCAGCCATGTCACCAGGCTGCACTGCTCTGAGATATTTTCACTAGTCACTCCGGAGAGAGAGGCTGTGGCTTTGCCCTGAGGCAGTTGTCGGTAGGGGAGCGGGTCTTCACTCACAGTGGCACCTCACCAGTTTTAGGAGCCAGCTGAACAGCTGGGAGACAGAGATTGCCAGCTCATCAAGGCAGTTTATCACAAAGCCAAAACGTTCAAGTGTGCTGTCAGGCAGATACTGAGCCCTTTACCTTAATAAAGTTAGGAATCACAGGAGGCCTTTATGTTGGAAAACATGTAACAGCATCATTGGAAGAAGAGGGTCTTCTTCCAATGAGTTGATTGGGTAATGGTGAATGATAGAATCTCTATGAACAGCACACACACAATATTCTAGTAAATATCAGCACCAGTGAATCCCACAGTGTAAAATAGATCTGTTAAGTATCATTTTTTTTGCAATTTGCTCTTGGTTTGGAGGTTAGCATTTTGTAGTAAGCAAATGCTTTTCTTGGGTGAGGCTCAAATCAGTGGGTGGGCCATTAAAGGTAGATACATTTGTTTATTTTAGGCATTACACTGGGTGGGCAGAGATCAGTCCATCTGCAATATCCTTCACTGGACTGACCTACTTTACCACTATACAATCACTTTAGCCGTCCTCCCAGTGTTTCACTGCTACGTTAGCAACCAGCAGTAATCTGTAATAGGCCTCTCTCCTCCTGCTGGGATAATGTCTTTTCGGACACTTTTCCCATTAAATTTGGTCAGACAGCTTGCAGGAACCCTCAGTGTTAGGTATTGTGCAAAATATGTTATATTACTCCCATAAACTAGCTAGAAAGTGTAAATGACTTTCAGATCGCCTTGCAGTCTCCCTCCTCTCAGCTCCCCTTCAGAGGGGAGGGAAATTATTGTGTGAAATTATTATTTAGCAAGATCCCCCATGTGCAACTTTCTTGTCTTGTATTTGTGTGAAGGCAAACAACATATCTGTTTAGATAAGAAAGCCAACGCAACGCTTTTGATGTTTCTATAGGGACTCACTGAGGCAGAGCTGACAGGGTACTGTATACCCAGAGATTCCAATGCAATATAGTTGAATGATCCTGCATAGTAGTCATACACAAGCAGCTCACTTTTGTATATAATAAGGATTGTAAACAGTATTTACATTTTAGTCATTTAGCAGACACTCTTATCCAGTGCGACTTACATTTTCATACATTTTCCTTGTGGGAATTGAACCCACAACCCTGGCGTTGCAAGCGCCATGCTCTACCAACTGAACTACACGGCTCATTTGTTTAAAGCAGAGTAATGAGCCTGCAGCATTTGGCAGTGCACTTCCCTTTGGCCCTCATATAAAATGGCCTCCATCACTGTAATAAGGAGAGTGGAGATACCTCATCAGAAGAAGATAGAAATAAGTAGACATGTCTCCTGCATCTAATGAGATGTTGCAGCCACACAGAAATGGGTATGTATCATTGCACCGATAGGAGATAAGATGGGTTTTCTTTCTGTGTGGTGGAATTTCGTATAGGTCTCGAGATAATATTATCAGCATCCTTAACTATAACTGTGACAAATGAGAGCTTTGATCCTGTACGATAAGCGCCATATTCATTTGTTTAATTAAAACGGCTTGTCTCTTCGTGGTGAGGGGTCATTTTAAAAATGTTAGAATTAAAGCACGTAATTAAGTGGAGCCCAGATAAGGACCCCTGTGTGGTGTTTGCTTCTGCCAGTGGGGAAGGCAAACGTCATTTATCCCCTGTGCAATCCCACAAGGTCGTTCAGTTTATTAAAGTTAGCGGTGCGCAAGCATGATAAAATATCTGATGTACTTGTTGGAGGGGATGGTTAGCAAAGATGTTTTTATATCTAACCCAAGATAGACCACAGTCTGTCGTTTCCAATGGGAGCAAATTAATGGGCAGAACAAGCAAGGAGGTGGCCAGCCAAGCACGAGCTAGCAAGATCTTATTGTCGCGTTCTAGCATGTTTTTCTGTTACAGAACACCTACTCTATGAAGTGTGCGTGTGCAATAACTCCATTCACCCTTGCACGCCTTCTAAACAACGCGCATTTTAGAAACTTTAGGAAAGGGTAAAGTCTACAAAAGTTAGTCCAATCTGTTCGTAGCTGATTTTAGTTTTGGGAACAGAATACTGTATTGAGATCAAATGTTTAATTGATTAGAAAATGTGCAAAATGTTGGCCAAAATCAATCTCACTCCATCTTCTCCCATTGTCAGCCACTGGGCTTCCTCTCATCACCATATTTGGTGGTGAGTGTAAATGCCAACCGGATGCTTCAGATTTATACATTTGGTTAAATATCTGGCTCATTGTTCTACCTGTGGGGTTAGGGTGAGACGGTGCCCAATGCTCATATAGTCTATGGGATGGAGGCAATTAAGATGGCATGTTATCATGTCTTTGAGAACATGAGAAGGACTTGTTTAGCAACAAGCACCTTGACAAAGATATCTGTTTGGGCAATGGAGTGTAGCATTAATTATCACACTCTTTGATTAAATGCGTAGTCTGGGAATGAATATCATTTGTCTTGCCAGGTTTCAACATGGGAGCCATAGAGGGTCATATTTTGTTTGACTCTGAACTATTTTTAGGCAGTTGAATGGAAGCCCACTTTCTGTGGCATCTATTACTATCTGGTCTCACAGGAAGGATTGCCTTCCGGCATTTCAACTAGGAAGCTTTGTGTCCTTTACATGTGTAGTCGTGTAATACCTCAATCTCACACAATTCAAAGAGTAATACAGACATTCAATAAGTCCACTCTGCATGCTATCAATACTGTCTATCCCAAACAGACAGCCATGGAGATCAATCCAAGAAAGAATGGCTTTCTAATACATGTCTCACAATCAGTATGAATCATATCACAGATGTGACTGGTAGGTGTGTTTAGAGGGAGGAACCATCAGAGGCTAAATACAATGACTTGGTTTGGAGAAATCGGAACCAGATTCCATCTTCTATCTCATAGGGATGTAGGGGTTACGTGTTCTTTCTGAACATGTTGTTTGAACTCAATTAAATGAAGGAGGTGGGGCTTCTAGACCTCTGTGTAATCAACTAGTTCTTCTTTCTTCTGTGAACTAGTGAGGTTCCTCTAACTGGTTGTTCTTTTGCGCTTAGCAATATGCTAAAGCTGGTAGTTGTTTTGTTAAGGATTATCATTTTCCCGAAGAGAAGCAAAGTTTTTTTCTTGTAGTGGATTTTTGTAGTGGTTGTTTGTTAAACAGTGAAAGTAGTGCACGATTGAGAGTGACATGTTTTAGTCACTTTGACAAAGAAAACATTGGCCACAAGAATAGGGTACAGTAGCAGACTTGTATAACCACAGTATCTTTATACTCACATACAATTCACACAGTAGATTCTTGCTGTGTAAAATAGAAATTCCCAGTAAAATGAAGGAAACAGGTGAAGACTAGAGGATATATTTTCTCACAAAATCTCTTTAGCAACTTTTCCTGAGAGTTAGTCTTGCCATAAATCCATTGAAGCAGTTGGTGTTTGTATCTAAGCTCGACCTATATCTTATCTTTTTTTATTGCTATTCCTTCATCATCCTGTTTTTAGAACAGGTGATTTCACACTCCCTGTAGCCCTCTTAAGTCTCATTATCATTCTGTGTCCCTCTCTTGCCTCTTTTAGACTCCACTCCATCAAGGCTGCTGCGTACTACAGAATCACTGGCTTCAGATCAGGGAGGAATAAATCCTCTGGTTAACATTGCCAGCACTGCTTTTTGTTTGGTTACATAAATCATCAGATGTGCACCTAGACATATATTTCAAAGGTCACTTCAAATGTGAAATCAAATGGAGTTGAGCCTAAAGGAGGGGAGGCTTGTTCTGGCTGTAGAAGGCAGGTCCAGGGCCAGTGGCAGCTAGTAGGGAGCTGGGGAGTCTGAGCTGTAGCACGCCATCTTCTGGCAAAGCTATACAACTAGGGAGAAGAGGCCAGTGTGATCTGCTGGGAGCAGAACACAAGTACACTCTCCACTTTTACTGGTCCAGTCCAGGTAGTAATTCCCTATAGGGATGAGAGTCAAGCCTACATTTGTCAGAGTCAGAGGTTGTTGTGTTTGTCCTGTGGTACCAGTGGAGAGGCCAGTAGTCTCGCTAGGGCCTTAGGGACTGTGTGTGTGTGTGTGTGTGTGTGTCTCTGTAGAGGCTAGATTCTGCGGACCCAGAGCACGTCTTCATTCACCGGCACCAGCGGTGCCTGGGGTTGCTAACAGACACCCAGTGGCACTCCATGATTCAACAGCACGGTTTCAAGGCCAAGGAAAGAAATATCCAGATTTTCCCATTTCATTGTGTGTCAGTATGAAGAAGAAGGGCGACAGGTGTAATGCATAAAACGGCCCGCGGCTCCATCAGCCCTCTGACAGCTTTATGGGGAGAGGTGTTTCAATCACACAGCAGCGTCGACGTGCATCAATCTCCACACCACTGCACAGCACAGGGCATGGGGGGAGTAGAGAGAGAGAGAGGGAGAGAGAGAGAGAGAAAGGAAGACTCCTGACAAACACAGTAGGAAGATTACTAATAGACCAGCAGGACTCTAGGGAACCCGCACTAGTACAACAAGTTTGAGGACTGAAACGCACATATATTTGGACCATCTACCTTAGTTAGGTAGTAGGTACTTTGGCTGGAGCCGAACACTGTAAGCAGAGTGAACAGCAGCAGTAAGGTAGCTATCTCTCCAAGGTACCAGCTGTAATGAATATGGGTGAGGACTGCCTAAATGACATTTGTGTTTGGATGCATTTGTGTGTGTGTGTGTTGTGGGAGGTTAAATGAAAGTCACTGAGCACATGTGAAACGTCATAAGCAGACAATGAAAAATGACTGTGGCAAAACTCCTGCAATTTCACAGTGGGAGTACAAGCAGGAGAATGTTGGGCGAGAATCACTGGGCTGGCACTGGTGGACTGCTAATTCATCCTGTCCTGGTCTCATCTGGGCCTGTTGTCCATTCTTCCAGCTCAGGTGCAGGCTATTGCCTCTCTGTGTAATTCTGAGTGGGGTTGACTGGGGAACCTGCTGTACTGGCCGATTGCTCTCAGCTTGCTCTGAACGTAAGCCTAGTGATTTCACCGAGCGGGCATATCGTAAGGCAGATGTGAGTGAGTGTGATTTGCTATGATTTGGCCATACGCGGCCGGCCACACACTATCTCTGCCTGGTCTGCTCCGAGTGGGGTTAACCCTTTATGCCCCAAAGAATGCAACTATAACAAATGTTGATTAAAGGAGGAATCTAATCCTTGGAAATATCATCTTGATATTATTATATTTTGCTCCAATGCTTTTTTAATGAGCCGTCTTTTTGATGCATTTGTATTTAGTGAAATCCCCTCGAGCCTTGACCTCTGTGTTGTTTTTATTAACCACAGGCTGGCCCATTACAGTTTAGCAGTGTGTTAAAGAGATTTCTGCCGTGTTACAGTGTGGGCAGGAGGGATGCCATCATGGCAACAGTAATCTGCAGTCCAGCTCGCTGCTAGCTCACTAAATCCCACTCCACGTCCAACAGAAAAATAAATAAGTTATAGTTTCATTAATCCTCTCCCACCTTCAAAATAATAACCCTGTTGCTTCATGGAACATTGATGTGGTTCGTCCATTATTCATAGTGGAGGTCCTGTTCTTTTGTTCAGGAGAGGAAATGAAAGATGGGTGACATAGGAGTAAAACTGTCGGGAGGAGGACAACGTGCATGTGTTGTGAGGACGGCGATGCCTTCCAGGACGCTGCTAGGCATCACTCTTTATCTCCACTCTGGCCAACTGCTTATTTCCTGCTGTGGGATATTTGAGTCAGTGCAGGGTGACGGCATGACAGTCTGCTGTGAAAGGGATGGATCTTTGTCTACATTTCACGGCTCCAAGGTGTAAAATGCCATTTGTCTTTTCATTATATGAGACTGTTGTTGAACCATGTCGGAGACAATTGTGGGTATGCACTCAACAGAAGAGTGAAAATTGGCATCATCCATAATGGGACTATTGCCTAGGGTTTTTGTTGTGCTTTTTGCATTGTGTCCTCATTTACATATTACTTGTATGAGAAAATGTGTTTGACATTGCTGATTTAGTAGGTGTAATCACGCTATTGCTATGGTCTAATTGTAATATTTAGTAATGGGGTTGCATAGAGGAAAAGGTCATTGTGTTTCTTTCTTCCCATAGCCCTGTTTCTTAATTAAGACAAATCTTGAAAGCGTTACATATTGATTCTGCTTCTCTCAAGGCCGCACTTTGAACTATGGTTAGTAATGGGGGAGATAATGGTTGTTTGTATGCAGAAGGTTTGGTGATAGTTTATTGGGGCCAGCAAATGATTTCCAGCAGCAGCTCCCATCATCTCCATGGTGTGTGATGGTGAGAGATGAAAGGAGGATGAGAAAGAGGGGTGGTTGGTGGGAGTCTGACAGGACTGAGATGGGAGTCTTCCCATGTTTTATTATGATGAGGTGAAATGTTCTAATGCTGTTAGATGACATGGAATGCAAACCATCAATCAGACACTGTGCCATTCTTCATGCCAATGGAAACAAAGCCGTGTCCTGAGGGAACCGTACAGTATGTTTCAAAGAGCTGAGGGGTTTGCTGGGATATTACCATATTTTGGTAAGACAACATGCAAAGACATTGTTTTTATCATTTATAACATGAATATTCCTGTCACCATGTATCACCATGTTTGAGGTGTGTAGTCTTAATGTGTTCCTGTGTTATGAGTGGATGTACAGTGCCTTGCGAAAGTATTCGGCCCCCTTGAACTTTGCGACCTTTTGCCACATTTCAGGCTTCAAACATAAAGATATAAAACTGTATTTTTTTGTGAAGAATCAACAACAAGTGGGACACAATTATGAAGTGGAACGACATTTATTGGATATTTCAAACTTTTTGAACAAATCAAAAACTGAAAAATTGGGCGTGCAAAATTATTCAGCCCCTTTACTTTCAGTGCAGCAAACTCTCTCCAGAAGTTCAGTGAGGATCTCTGAATGATCCAATGTTGACCTAAATGACTAATGATGATAAATACAATCCACCTGTGTGTAATCAAGTCTCCGTATAAATGCACCTGCACTGTGATAGTCTCAGAGGTCCGTTAAAAGCACAGAGAGCATCATGAAGAACAAGGAACACACCAGGCAGGTCCGAGATACTGTTGTGAAGAAGTTTAAAGCCGGATTTGGATACAAAAAGATTTCCCAAGCTTTAAACATCCCAAGGAGCACTGTGCAAGCGATAATATTGAAATGGAAGGAGTATCAGACCACTGCAAATCTACCAAGACCTGGCCGTCCCTCTAAACTTTCAGCTCATACAAGGAGAAGACTGATCAGAGATGCAGCCAAGAGGCCCATGATCACTCTGGATGAACTGCAGAGATCTACAGCTGAGGTGGGAGACTCTGTCCATAGGACAACAATCAGTCGTATATTGCACAAATCTGGCCTTTATGGAAGAGTGGCAAGAAGAAAGCCATTTCTTAAAGATATCCATAAAAAGTGTTGTTTAAAGTTTGCCACAAGCCACCTGGGAGACACACCAAACATGTGGAAGAAGGTGCTCTGGTCAGATGAAACCAAAATTGAACTTTTTGGCAACAATGCAAAATGTTATGTTTGGCGTAAAAGCAACACAGCTCATCACCCTGAAAATACCATCCCCACTGTCAAACATGGTGGTGGCAGCATCATGGTTTGGGCCTGCTTTTCTTCAGCAGGGACAGGGAGGATGGTTAAAATTGATGGGAAGATGGATGGAGCCAAATACAGGACCATTCTGGAAGAAAACCTGATGGAGTCTGCAAAAGACCTGAGACTGGGACGGAGATTTGTCTTCCAACAAGACAATGATCCAAAACATAAAGCAAAATCTACAATGGAATGGTTCAAAAATAAACATATCCAGTTGTTAGAATGGCCAAGTCAAAGTCCAGACCTGAATCCAATCGAGAATCTGTGGAAAGAACTGAAAACTGCTGTTCACAAATGCTCTCCATCCAACCTCACTGAGCTCGAGCTGTTAGGAGGAATGGGAAAAATGTCAGTCTCTCGATGTGCAAAACTGATAGAGACATACCCCAAGCGACTTACAGCTGTAATCGCAGCAAAAGGTGGCGCTACAAAGTATTAACTTAAGGGGGCTGAATAATTTTGCGCGCCCAATTTTAATAAAAAAGTTTGAAATATCCAATAAATGTCGTTCCACTTCATGATTGTGTCCCACTTGTTGTTAATTCTTCACAAAAAAATACAGTTTTATATCTTTATGTTTGAAGCCTGAAATGTGGCAAAAGGTCGCAAAGTTCAAGGGGGCCGAATACTTTCGCAAGGCACTGTATAAGTTGTTTTTCAGTCTCTCGGTCCCTGCTTTGATGCACCTGTAATGACCTCGCCTTCTGGATGATAGCGGGGTGAACAGGCAGGGGCTTGGGTGGTTGTTGTCATTGATTATCTTTTTGGCCTTCCTGTGACATCGGGTGCTGTAGGTGTCCAGGAGGGCAGGTAGTTTACCCCCGGTGATGTGTTGGGCAGACCGCACCACCCTCTGGAGAGCCTTGCGGTTGTGGGCGGTGCAGTTGCTGTACCAGGCGGTGATACAGCCCGACAGGATGCTCTCGATTGTGCATCTGTAAAAGTTTGAGTGTTTTAGTCACCACTTGTCTGAATTTTCCTTGTTTTACTATCCTTGTGAGGACTTCTGGTACCCTAAGGATAGTAAAACAAAAACACTCACACACACACAGCAAGAGGGGAAATCTAATTGTATTTGGATATGAAAATGCACGGATATGTGTAAATGACATTCCCAGGGCTCCAGCACGTTGAATGATTTACCTTTGTGGCGTAATGGAGCAATTTCTTTCTTTCTTTCTTTTTTCCGCTTTTCAATCTGCAGTAAAAATTCTCGCTTAGCTCTGCGACAAGTCATCTGTCACTCTGCGCATGGCGGATGAGACTCTGGTGACAAAGTGGCCCCAAGACTTGCTATTTTGTCTCCCATGAGGGATATTTAAGAGCAGCAAGCATCAATTAAATACTACAGTGCTGCTTAGTGCAAAGCAATGCTGGATTGTCATGTAGTTGATCAGTTGGTGACCTGGGACAGTGTGGATGGTTAGCTTTTACTCTCAGGTATATGTTAGGGAGTTGTTTTATGGGGGTGATGATGGAAGTCAGATGTGATGGAGCATCAGTGTAAGATTCTAGTTGTATGTTTCCTTTGTTTGTTTTTCTGTTACATTAGGCATACAGAGGTTTGTATTTTGTTGACCCGACTATAGAAATGTTGTTTGAGAGCATTGAGGCTTTAAAGGCAAGGCTTCGGCAGCCAGAATCTCTCCAAAATGACCTGTAATTCCCAGTGTCCAAGGTAATCACTGTAATGGCCTGTCAACACAGCCAGAGAAAGCAAGCAAACAATGCGCATTTACTCACCCACTGTCAACTCATCCCTGCTTGGTTTCTGACCAGAAAACGTGTGTGTATGTGTTTCCATGTAACTATGTGTGTGGACGTGTGTGAAAGAAAGAGAGAAATTTCCCCACAATAAGTCAAAAAGCCCCTTCTCTTCAGAGAGCAGAGTTGATCCCCTTTCTTGCCCAATGTCATGGCTGTCACATCCCCTCTGTGCTGAGTGTGTGTGAGGGAAGGAGAGAGAGAAAGAGAGGGCGTTGCAGGCTGTGGTCCAGGGGTCAGGGTCTGTTTTCACACTGCTGTCCTGTGGCCGAGCAGGGCTGTCACTCACACCCACACCAACACATCACATCAGAGAGGCTGAGAGCTGGGATGGTCTCCCCGGCCTACCTGTGAAATACAGTATTTCGTGCCTCTCCCCTCATCACAATCTGCTCCTCATCTACACCACACTTGTTGGAGGCCATTCTGTTTTGTCTCACTCCCTCTATTGATGAGCTCTCCATGTCATGTCATCCATCCCTATTCCATTATACACCTACAGTATACTCCTACCATCTCTTAGAGAGGCTACGGTCTGGCTGGCCTTATTTCATCCCACAAGGTTTCCTTTTGTTATTCTGACTGCGCTACAATTCGCCGAGTTCAATCAAAGACTGAGATTGCCAGCCCAGCTGTGATAAAAGTACATTCGGCTCTAAATTAAATTCAACATAACTGGGAAATGAAGCAAATGCGAATAAACAAAAGCGGATGCTCGGGTGATTTGACTGTGAATGATAGCGGTAGAGTGTGAAGGGTAATGTATTGTTTCTTCCTCTACCGTAATTGAGCTGTGCCTCTCAGAGGCTCTGATGTGACATGTGGTGCCCCGGGACAGGGCACAGAGACAGTAAGAGGATAGTAGTGCTGTGCTAAGCCTGTGATTCGCTAGCTGACTCCAGTCAACCTCAATAAGTGCGGTGCCCGTTCCTGCTCCCGCTCCCCCAGCCCCAATACCAGCCTGTGGCGTGGAAGTTAATTGGCAGCATCTGCTGTCTGGGAGCCCGAGCGCCCAGTTACCCCCCCTGGCACCTGGAGCCACCAGTCTGCCTGCAGGCAGCGAGCGGAGAAAGCCCAAACACCACAGCTGCCACCGGTGCCAGGGGGGATGTGGTCAGACAGGCTGGCCGGCTGTGCCAGGCAGGGACACCCTCAGGGGACAGATGGTTTACAGATCTGGGTGGTAGTGGGGGAGAGAGAATAGAGAGAGATAGAGACTCACCTGCCATGCCCTAACAGGCACAACACTGATTTCCATTTAGAGAAGGCGAAGAGCCTGCTGGATTTGGTTGTTGTGTAAAATTGGCTTCTTTTAAAACAACAAAAGTGGAAAATGTAGCATTTTGTAGTAGAATCACAATGATTATTTTAATGCCGGTTGTGGTCAAATTATACTTGAAGCTTTTGTCGAGGCAGTATCCTAAATACAAAGTGCAGATCCTTTCCAATATGATGTTATTGTTTTGCATCTCATAAGGATTGTAGCTATCCTTTGTCCTAATGTCCTTGTGTATGTGTGAGGTCATTCTCCAGTGAAATTACTGGTTCATGCTCTTCATTTCCTGTGTACACTATGACATCACTCTAAGTGTATGACATTATTCTGATGACCTCATTGTGACCTCATGATTTGTCATGTTGCCATCAGGAGAGTGGATGATCTCATCAGCCTAACCTCTATCTGATGAGTCATAGTGACACAGACACAGTAACATGGTTATGATACGGCTGAGATCATTGTTGTCGTACTCTATTTAATGACTATGTGGATGTGCATTTTTTAGATTTACGTTATGGCTGAGAGAAAGCAACAAAGAGGTTTTACACAGAGAGCTGAGATGGGAATACTTTCATCATTGGAATTTCACTTTCAGAAATTACGTTTTTTTTGTTGCAGAATACATGTCTCCTTTGAACACATTTCCAACACAACTTATATATTTCAGGAACCTGCGGGTGAATTTACTGTATATGGTTTACTCTACAGGAATCATTACACATTTCACGTTAGACTCCTGTCCTATCCCAGTATGAATGTTTACGTAAATACTTGAGGTAAGTTCACAGACAACAAAGGCGTGAGAGGGGAGGTTGTCTGTCTGGGAAGATAATGCTATCAGAGAGCAGGCAAATTGAATCTGGAGATGCATCTGCATTAGCCCTCAAAAAGCCCTGTCACTCCACCATCTCTACTGCATCTCAACAGCATCTCTCCAGCACACTGCCCTAGGCTACATTAAGCTACATGTCTGCCTTCCTGTAATTAACAGAGCGAGCTATTGTTCGCCTTCTATGGAGAATGAATGCGGTACAGTTGTCAGGAGCAGATTGCTCTACAGTATGTCTCGGATCTAAGAAATGTGTGTGTGTTTTTATTGTTGTTTTTTTGAGTTGGTTGTGTGCTTATGTGTGCGTGAGTGTGTCTGAAGTGTTGTTTGCCAGCCAGTCTGGCGCCAGGCTGTCTCCCTGGGTCCACTCCACCCAGTGAGCTGATGCAGACAGTAGACACATCCACATCTCCCCTGGGAAAGGAGAGTAGAGGAGAGAGAGAGGTCTCACAACCACTCCACCTGCTCTCTCTCTCTCTCTCTCTCTCTCTCTATCTCTCTCTATCTCTATCTCTATCTCTATCTCTATCTCTATCTCTCTATCTCTCTCTCTCTCTCTATCTCTCTCTCTATCTCTCTCTCTATCTCTCTATCTCTCTCTCTCTCTCTATCTCTCTCTCTATCTCTCTCTATCTCTCTCTCTCTATCTCTCTACCTCTCTCTATCTCTCTACCTCTCTCTATCTCTCTACCTCTCTCTATCTCTCTACCTCTCTCTATCTCTCTACCTCTCTCTATCTCCTCTACCTCTCTCTATCTCTCTACCTCTCTCTATCTCTCTACCTCTCTCTATCTCTCTACCTCTCTCTATCTCTCTACCCTCTCTCTATCTCTCTACCTCTCTCTATCTCTCTACCTCTCTACCTCTCTCTATCTCTCTACCTCTCTCTATCTCTCTATCCTCTCTATCTCTCTACCTCTCTCTAACCTCTCTCTATCTCTCTACCTCTCCTATCTCTCTCTCTCTCTCTCTCTCTCTCCTACCTCTCTCTTCTCTATCTCTCTCTCTATCTCTCTCTCTATCTCTCTCTCTATCTCTCTCTCTATCTCTCTCTCTATCTCCTCTCTAATCTCTCTCTCTTCTCTCTCTCGATTCTCTCTCTCTATCTCTCTCTCTATCTCTCTCTCTATCTCTCTCTCTCTCTCTCCTCCTCTCTCTCTCTCTTCTCCTCTCTATCTCTCTCTACCTCTCTCTATCTCTCTACCTCTCTCTATCTCTCTACCTCTCTACTCTCTAACCTCTCTATCTCCTATCTCTCTACCTCTCTATCTCTCTATCTCTCTACCTCTCTCTATCTCTCTATCTCTCTCTATCTCTCTACCTCTCTCTCTCTCTCTCTCTATCTCTCTATCTCTCTATCTCTCTATCTCTATCTCTCTCTCTATCTCTCTCTCTATCTCTCTCTCTACTCTCTCTCTATCTCTCTCTCTCTATCTCTCTCTCTATCTCTCTCTCTCTCTATCTCTCT